>NC_133751.1:141849501-142153205 GCF_036562045.2 Rhinolophus sinicus | reverse complement strand
GCACTAAAGATACAACAGTGAATGCAACAGACGGAAATCTCTGTTCTCATGGAAACTAATTTGAGACCCTTTCTCTTGTTACAGGTAATTTATCTCATTTACCTTCATGTTTTTTAAACATGCTTTGTTCTTATTCCTGGTATTTTATGCATATTTTCTAATTTTAGTACTTTCTTTTTTCTGTTTTTAGGAAGTTCTTTGCCCTCTTTTGTTTTTTAAGTTTAAATGATACACTTAAACTCTATGTCTTGAAGTATCCACTTTAGAATACATTTTCTGCCTCCCTGTTTAAAAAAAAAAGCACAGTTAAGTTTCCTTCTACTTCACACTTATTATCCCCATCTCCCATTATTTTAATTTTTGTATTATTACTTTTACATTGTCTACATTTATAACATTTAGATGTTGCCCTATAACTACAAATCCCATAATTGTTGATCACTAATACTAATATAAGGATATTACTAATCACTGCCGGTCTTCTAATACCAGTGACCCTATTTCTGATCCTTATCATGACATTTCTTTAACGCCTGATTTACATCAGGCAATTGTTTATCAAGGGCTAATTGGTGCTGTATTCTTTTTGCATATTTGACAATATCTGTCTTTGACTTTTATCTTTGATAGAATTAAAAAATCATTGAGCCACACTTTTTCCTCTTAGATATCTGATGTTGCTTCATTATAATCTACTATTGAAAGTCACTGTCTCTGAGATAGTCTAAATGTGTTAACTTTTTTTCTTTTGCCCAAAGAATTGTTTCTAGATCCTTGAAATTCAGTAACTTCTCTAAGATACAGCTTGATATTGGTCCACTACCATCTTTTCCCTAGCAGATTCTTTTATTTCCAGACCCATTTCTTCTATTCTGCCTTTGAGTGCAGTCTATCTGATTCATTTGCCTGGTTCTCTTCAGGAGCACCAGCTGTAAGTTATTGGTTAACAGTAGGAAATTTTCCTGTTGTCTGGGAATTAGGACTAAGACACCAACCTGAGAATAAAGGATGCTGTACATTTCACATTCTAAGTTGTAATAATTGCCAGTGGTTGGTACAGGACATCTCCATGTGGCACTTTTGGGAGGACTGATTAGCAGGCCCAGCTCTACTAGTAGCACCTAGTCAATCTACAAGCAAGACTAGGGAGAGAAGACATTACCTTTAGGAGAGTATGGTATTCAGAAAGAAAAGCTATTTCCACTCCTTTCCTCCCCATGGGTTAGGGAAGAGGGATACTTTGCCTGCCTGAAGTCTTTAAATCCCCTTGATTTAATGGAGTCGTATTTCTAGGCCACCCAGGAGGGTGCACATGTCTAATAAGATACTAATTGCAATCCAAGTTCTTGAGTTCTCATACAGATGTAGCCTACCATATATATGGCGCACACCGTGTTTCCCCGAAAATAAGACCTAGCCGGACAATCTGCTCTAATGTGTCTTTTGGAGCAAAAATTAATATAAGGCCTGGTCTTATTTTACTATAATATAAGACCTGGTCTATAATATAATATAATATAATATAATATAATATAATATAATATAATATAATATAATATAATATAATATAATATAATATATAATATCGGGTATAGTACAATATAATACCGGGACTTACATTATTTTTTGCTCCAAAAGACACATTAGAGCTGATTGTCCCACTAGGTCTTACTTTCGGGGAAACACGGTGTATATACTCGGAAAACAGCTTGATTCTATCCCTTTACTTTTTTCCAGTTTTTTTTCTTTTATTATAATTACACACGAGGGTATTTGTTATTATTGTCTACCCAATATCTAAACTTCCTTACTAACTTAGGGGAGACCTCATTGTATGAGACTTGATGGGAAGCAAGTCCCATGTATCCACTATGGCATCTAAGGGGAAGCAGAAGTTTCAGCTCCCCGTCCCTGCAGCCAGAGTACAAGTGTGTGGTCCAGGCTCAGACAGCTGGCTTTCTGCCCAGGACTTTGAATCTGGAGTGAGTGATGCAACAAAAAGGCAACAGCTATAATCATTTGTGGTGGCATCAGCCATCAACATGGTGTCCAAGGCTGATATCAAGTGGTTGATTTTTTTCATTATTAAAAGAAAAAAGAAAAAACTAGAGTCAATTTCTATTATTTGCAATCAGGACTCTGAGTGTTCCACATACAATCAGGATCTTCAACATTTTTTTCTTTGTTTTTAATATATAGTTATCAGATTTACTAAACAGTACCTTTTAAAATTAAGATCAAAACACAATTAACGAAGCAAAATAAGTCAGACAGAAAAAAATCAAGAACCATATGACTTCACTCATATGTGGGATATAAAACTGAAAGCAACAAAGGAACAAGACAAGCAAATAAAGAAACAAAAACTCATAGACACAGACAACAGTTTAGTGGTTACCTGAGGGTAAGAGGGTAAGAGGGGTGGTACAAGAGGGTAAAGGGGGGCAAATATATGGTGATGGAATAACAGACGCTGGGTGGTGAACACATAATACGATATACAGATGAAATATTATAGAATTGTACACTTGAAATCTATGTAATTTTACTAACCAATGTTCCCCTACAAATTTAATTTTAAAAAACCACACAATTAACAATAAAGCTGCAAAACATTTCGTATACCTTGCTTGCTTTTCTCATGTACTCTTCTTTTCTTGGCATCCTGAGAAGAGAATGAACATATTTGTATTCTTATAACAGACGGATGCATGGTAGAAAGTCAAAATAGCAAAAATCCTTCTTCTGTACAATTTAAATAAGGTGATGTATAAATGAGATTATGTGTTCCCAAATTAGGTTTTCCTAGATTTGTTTTATTATTAACTTTTGACTTAGCACATGAGTGAGTTGGTTCCAAAGTTCAGCTAGAAACACTATTTGAAAGGGTTATATTGATATACCCTTCATACTGCTAAGGTTCATTCTGTCAAATCCCTTCACATATCACTTTTTCCCCAACAATAAGTCAGTGAAATCTACTGCTATTTTATGTCTTTTTTCAAGAGGAAAAAAAAATTCTTTGCTAGCTTCTCATAATATCACTCTCAAAGGTTCTGCCCCCGTATTGTGGAGATATTAAATGCCAAGCTCTTTGTTTGAAGATACAGGCTACTTTCAATAAGGCAACTGTACTGCAGAGCAATCGATTCTCTGCCTTCAGTGAGATTTAGACACTTTTGCTTCAATAAAAGTTTATTAAGCCATCTCCCTTTCTAAAGTATTTTCTGGTGCTATTTTTTTTTTAATGATTCCCATTCTCATTTGACAAAACCTTGAATCCCGTTACCTTGACAACAAGGTAACATATTACGGACTTCACGAAGACCAAAAACTAAAGACAGCAGAGTGAAATCCAGAACTTCTCATTTAAGAGCTCATACATAGAGGATTGGTAGCATAAAGATAAAATAGTGCTTACCAACAGCTTCAAGAAGCGTGAAAAGTATTGCTTCATTGGCATTTTACAGAAATGTCCAAGTATTTTATTTAACAATACATAGAGAGTACTTATATGTGTCAGGCGGTGTCATAAATCTGTAAAATTATAATCTAAATTTTCCTAGCCCTCTAAGTGATGTACTCTTATTGTTCTCATTTTATATGTGAGGAAACTGAAGCATGTAAAGTTTAACTTGCTCAAGGTCACAGGGCTAGTAAATGTCAGAAGCTGGTTTCAACTCCTGGTAGTTTGGGTCCTCTGTCACTGAGTTACTTGTAAGGTACTAAGTAGGATTATTTGACACTGAACTTGAAATCTGAATCAAATGTTAGTATTTGGTGGCAAAAAGTCAAAAATACTGCACATCACAAATACATCACAATGTACATATTATCACACCTTAGGCAAGGCGAACACCCCCACCTGCATTACCCAGTCCCAGTTGGTTTGGTCTTCTTATTCCACTACATATTAAAGAAAGCCAAACAGAAGAAGAGAAACAGTTAACATTTCTCAAAAGAACTATGCTCTTGAGACCATTTATATACCTTATCTTATCTAGTTCTTATAACAGGATAGGCATTTTTATCTCTGCTTAATCATTAGGAACTGAGACTCAGAGAGCTTAAACAACTTAAAACCATCGAGTGGCAAAGCCAGAAATCAAACGTAGTCTGACTGTTAACCGCCATACGTGGCTACGTTTTTTACCAAATTTGGTACCACTGAAAACTCAAAAGCCCAAATTAAAGTGGGAACTCTCACCTGAGCATAAAATTAGCTCTCTCAGAGTAAAAGTATCCTTTTTCTCTACTCTTTGATTCAGATGCTGTATTAATTATGCCTTCAGTCTGTTGCCACTGTACGAGGGCATGGGATGTCCTCCTGGACCGTGGCTGGTTCTGAAAATTAAACGGATGACGACCGATTAACAAGAGAAAAGCACAAAAATGTATGTAATATAAGTTGTGCATGACACGGGACCTTCATAAGGAAACAAAGACCAGAAGAAACAGGTAAATCTGAGTATTTTATGCTAGGTTTAATGAAGAATGAGAAGTCGTGGAGGAATACGACAGGTTAAGGGGTACAGGTAAGTGTAGCAAACGGGAAAATTAGCACAGCCTGTTTATTAGGATTCTTCTGAATGTCCCTTTGCCTTCAGAGATAAGGACGCCCCTTTCCTCTAGGAGAGTTTCATGACTGTTTCAAGGGAGAAGGATTGGGGGTGGAGGAGGTCCGAATGGCCTTCCTGCTTCTCAAACTCCTTCAGCTTCAAATGCTCAATATGCCCATAGGTCCCATTTTGGGGTAGCACGTCCAGCACCTCCCCACCGTCTCACTATGGTTCAAGCCATGGACTCACACTCTGGAGTCTCTTTGATTCCAAAAGTTGTATTTTTTGTTTGTTTCCAAATTATATTTATTGTTGATGTTATTAATATTACTTGCTCCAAATAGATTCCTCAAAGTTGAATTTTGAGTTTAAGGAAATAAACATTATTATGGTCCTTAAAACACATTTTAAGCTTAATTTTCTTAAACAGCTATATCAAATTACATTACCATCACAAATTTATAAATGTAATATATAAATTCAAGAATTTTATTGCATTTTTTACAGTTGGACATTTTACGACTTTAAAAATACTTCATTAATACAGCAGGAAAATAGGCATCTTATTATTATTCATTTTATTCATTAATATCCATTCTCAGCAATCTAAAATTAGAAAGGAGATACTACAATTTTAGAAGAACACATAAAATAATAAAGTGTTTCCTTAATAAGTGGTTTCTAACAAAAACTTCTCTCAAATTCCTACTACAATATCTGTAATACAAAGAAACAAGGTGAGCACTCACAACTGATCTGAAGTTTTCTAGAAGCACAATTGGTGGCCACGCCTGCATTTCTAACCCTCACCACCAGCTTTGTGGTTTATTAGTCAAGCGGACCTTGAGAAAGTTATCATCCTCTCTCTGCCCCAGCTGTCACATCTGTACAATGTGGAAAATAATAGAATCTATTTGACGAGTTGTTGTGAGAACTGAATAAGTTTGTACATGTAGAGCTCTTAGAAGAGTGCCTGGCAAAGAACAAGTTCTAAGTACACTTTGGAAGCTAGTGTTAGCTTCCATTACTGTCATGGTTGTTTATCCATTGTTTTCAAAAGCACTCGTTGTGTATCACTGCAAATATACAAAACCAAGGGTGAGATTCAGTTATTGTAGCGGGTACTCAGAGATGTCATTAAATGGTATGAATCACTATTAAGGAGAAAATGAGGCCTTCCTTTCTCAATTTTCACTTAATCCTTCCGATTAAAACAAAATTAAAGTTTCAATTTGGGTATCAAGAATGTCTATCATCTCTCCACCAATTGAAAATCTCCTTTACTACCTAGGTAGGTTTCAAATTGGCAGGCAATAATATTCGGCTAGAATTTAATAACAAACTAATTTGTACGTATATTTGTTTTCAAAATATCCTCCATTTCTTTTACTAATGTTTTCATTTAAATAACACAAAGCTTTTTATAAAATAACTTTTAAGAATGATGGATCTATTTAAAGAAAATATTAAGTACATAATAGGTGATAAGCCAATATGGCAAAAATCAAGAAGTGTACATAAAAGATTTTGTTTGGAAAAGATTATAATCCTAAACCAGAGGTTAGCAAAATTTTTCTGTAAAGAACCAGGTAGTTAGTATTTTAAGCTTTGCAGAATATACAGTCTCTGTCACAGTGCCTCAACTCTGCTACAGACATATGTAAATGAGTGAACATGGCTATGTTCCAATAGAACTTTCTTCTACAAAGATGGGTGATGGCTGGGCTATGCCCACAGGCTATATAGTTTGTGATGCTTTCTCTAAACTATGAAAGATATTAGAATCCTAAATAAACGTTTGATTATAGTCAAAGTAGTATTTCCAAGTTTTCACTATTGAGAAGTAAAATAACTGTTAGTAAAGTTACCACCCAGAGTCAGTTCTCCTTCCATCATCACCACATTATTTGATCCCGTAACTTTACTAACAACTGTCACCCCAATGAACTTTAATTTATAAAAAAAAAAAAATGTTCTAAAGCATTAAAAAAAAGAAAGAAAGAAAAGTAAAATAGTTCATTTGAGGCTGAGAGATTTTTAAATAGCAATTCCCTATTAATTTCTTAAAAGGCTGTGGTGAGGATTCCAGATTAAAAAACAGCTTTCGAATTTTGAGAGGAAACTAGATGGATAAACAGCACCTACACATCCTTTCATAATTCATATAAAAAGTACATGTATAATAAATATGTGAGGTGATGGATGTGATAATTAACTAGACGGGGGAATCGTTTCATACATCAAATTATCACGATGCACACTTTAAATATCTTACAGGTTTATCAATTATACCTCAATAAATCTGGGGAAAAAACCTGCAGTGTAATTACTGGTTTCCCCAAAGTGCATACTAAAGTCACCTACCTAAATCATTTCTCTTGTAATATGAATATGTATAAATATGTGTATTTTTTTAAGAAGACCCAGTGATAGCTTTGCCTTTGATGATAAAAATAACCTAAATATGGACTCATAGACTTTTAATTTTGTGGCAAGATCTCCTTCACTTTTGATAATGTAATTAAATTTATTTATAAGGTTTAAAAATCAAAATAAAATTGTAATTAAAAAAATTATATATATATATATACACATACATATATATATATATATATATATATATATATGTATGTGTATATATATATATATATATATATATATATATATATATATATATATAGTACTTACTACCCACCAGGCACTATTCTCACACTTTACATGTCCTAACTCACTTATTCCTCCTAAGAATCCTTTGAGGTTGGTAGGAGTATACTCCCATTTACAAAGAAGGAAAGTGAGGCATATACAATACCTCACAAGAGGCAAAGCTGGTATGTGAACATCCCAGTAGACTCAGAGCCCATGTTCTTACCCTGCAGCTGCTGCTGCTGCCACCCAACTTAGCACACAGTGGTTGGTTGTGTTTTGCTGAAACCTTTAGCTCAGCCTGAAGTATGGCAGGAGATTGCTTGCCGGTGCACCTGAGAGAAGCTCAAGGGCTTGAACAAGGAAGAACACTTCTTGAGCAGGAATGAGAGCAAGTGAGAGCAATCTGAGGTGATAATGTATGAAAACTCTGTGAGCCTGAAGAGACTAGTTTCATGGTAAATTCTGAAATCCCTAGCCTTAGACACCTAGGGCCATGGAGAATCTGGCAAGCTGTGTACAGAGGTCATACAAAGGCAGAAGCATGGTGGAATCTTCATTTTAAGGGCTTGTTAAACCAGACAGCATATTGCAGTTAAATTAAATGCAGATTTAAAATTTTTTAAATAATACTTCCCTTCCAAGTTCAGATGCTTATTTTTTTTCAATCTGGATACAAATTGGTCTTAATGTTGTATATCAACATGGGTGGTAGTTTGTCATAAATGTTATTTTTATAGTTATGTTCTTGTAGGAACAATTTAAGAATGTGTGAAAGTTGTTTCTCATGCCTCTCCTACATATCCCATTTGGGTATAAGCATGAAGGACAGCAATACCTAGTAGTGATTATGGAAATGAAAAATGAAAACAATTATAGCCTAAAATAATCAGCAGGAAAAATGGCATGCCTTATGGCACACCTCCCCTACTCCCAATGTGGCAACTATTACATGGGATGATAACAATGAAATACAAGAGCAGCTTCCAAGGCTATTATTACAAATTATTCTGAAAATTGAAAATGTATTTTCATTTAGAAATTAAAACCTCAATATTTTTCGAAACTTGGAATAAAGCAAATATCATTAGGCAACAAATTTGGGTTTACCGGAGTTTTCTTGTTGGTTTATTTCAGTTTAATTTCAGCAATCATGTGAACATAGAGAAAATTGGGGGTTATTAATCCATCATCCATCGATTGCTGTCCAATTGTGCCTAACCAGCTGTTAGAGTGGCATCTGGACATGTCTGCCAGCACCAAGAATAACACCAACAGTCTTCGTCCTCTATCCTTCGTTCTCCACTTTCTGACTCCTTTTTAATTATTATTCATTCCCTCTCCACTGTTCTCTCTTTCTCTCCTTCTCCCCACTGTCAGAATCTCTATCTGTCTACAGAAAGGATATAATTATTGCACCTGGGACATTTACAAGAGAGCGAAAAAGAAGAGAAAATGGGAATTTCTACCCCATCACCAGATCTTTCTCCTCCTGCTTACCTAATCACAAAGTTGATTCCCTTACTGGAGCTACTCTGTGTTATCCTCTTAACAAGCAGAACTTCAGAAGACACAGATAAATTACTAATGAGGTTTAAGGATAAAAATCATCTTTAAAATTGACATTTTTTTACCACGTTTTCCCTGAAATGGTTTTAGGAGTTTTCAGAGACATATTCAAATTAACATTATTAAATTAAAATAAATTGGTGGTATTTTAAGACAAAGGATAAACATAAATAAGAAAAAAAAAGATAAAACTGGAGTGAGTTAACATACAAACACATCCCATGAGGTCCCATATTTTTATATACGGGCCACAAATTCAGAATTATAGGACTCAATTCAAAGAGGAAAAAGTATAATTTGTTACATTGTTCATGGGGGCAGAAAAAATACACACACAAACACACACACGAGTATATAAAATATCTTCTCAGAAGTTCAAGTATTTCTAGAGACCATGGATAGAAGACAATGTCCTAAACATTGTTACAGGAAGCAGAGTAAAAATTTCACAATGAACATAGCATTCTATCCCCCAAATCAAAATTCATAACGAGCTATTCTACAAAGAAGTTTAGAAGATGTTCAACAAAATACTTCGTGGATTTGAGTGGAAAAATATACTCCAAAAAATGTAGAAATTACATAGGAGCTACTGATTAGAAACATTCTAATTATCTTCTTGAATGTGTTAGCCATGCCTCTGATAGAAAAAGTAGATCCTAAATCTATGATCCTGACCAAACACCTATTGTCCATAAAAGTCTCCATTACATATTTTTGCACAGAGAACACTTTTTGGGAAATGATGTTTTTACTATTCACTGGGGCTTACACCCCCAGATCCCTATGTGCTCACTTATCCAGTGAACCTGACTGGCCACCTATGAGCTTCTCTCTCTCTCTCTCATTCTGTCTCTCTCTCTGTCTCTGTCTCTGTCTCTCTCTCTGTCTCTCTCTCTCTCTCTCTCTCTCTCTCTCTCTCACTCACACACACACACAATGTGACTACCAAAGCACACTTACTTTCTAAATTATTTTCTCCTAATATATCAATACTTCATCCCTTAACAGACAAGAGAGCAGAGTGCCACCAATGTTTAATCTGAGTCACTCATTTCATCTTTAAATTAGCCTTTATAAATATCAGACACTACACCACAGCACTGAAACTGAAGCACTGCTAATAACAAGAATTTAACCAATTAAACACAGATCACCATCAACAAGACAAATAGTGATCTGTGTTTAATTGGTTAAGTTCTTGTTCTTAGCAGTGCTTCAGTTTACCAATAATGAATGTCAACTATAATTATATATATATATATATATATATATATATATATATATATATATATATAATGTACATATAAATATACACACATACATATATAGTTACAAGAAGAGGAGTACAGCATTAGTAATAGAGACAGTGGAAATGTAATGGCTGTGTGCAATGTCAGAGGGATAGTGGATGGCGGAAGGGAGGTTGTCACTGTGTGAGGGATATAAATGATAAATATCTAACTATTACATTATTTTGTGCACCTGAAACTAATAAAAAAAAGTTTCAAAACAATGGGGAAAATTGGTGGAAAAAATATGAGAAAGCAAGCAAAAAAATCAATATGTGATGAGGTAATAAGAAGATGAATGTGTAATCCTAGTTGTTCAGGCATTAAAATAAGCACATTAAATGCATTTCAACTTTATCTAAAATTCATTCTACCTTCCAATCTATAGCAAACTTAGGAGAGAATGCACAAGGAGTAAATGAAAGAACCCAGACATTTTTGTAATTCTGCATATAACTCCAGTCGCCGGGACTTGTTTTCAGGAATCTGTAGAAAAAGCAAGGTTTTTCTCAGCTGCTTTCAGTGTCATGCTAGTTTGATTGATCTTCGGTGATTCCTTTTTTAACTTTCTTTAGAGTTTTGTCAATTAGTGCTGAATGTTAGTCGATTATACAGGTAAGATGACAAATGACCAAAATTACATTAACAGAGAATTGCTCAAAATTCCCTTGCCACTAGCCAGAAATAATTGGTATATTTCTTCAAGCCTTCCTTGGAGAATGACAGATCAAAATGAAACAGTTTTGTTTCAAAGGATTTTTATCAGCTCTGGAAATGGAACTGTTTCACCATTTCGACTTCCACCGATCTACAAAATACAGTAAATTTTAATTTTTAAAATCGCAGAATTAGTATATATTATAAAATGGGAATGGAGTCTATTTTCAAATATCTATATCTAATTCAAGAGGTAGTTGTGGCTATTTGATCATGGTTATGTATAGGAAATTATTTAAACTATCTCAGTTTAGAAATTAAAAGTTAGCTACTAACATTTAGCATGCCTCTACTGAGTGGTGAGGTTTTTGTTTAAAAGACATCCAAAATCTTCTTTATAGAAACGAGCATATCAGTTTCCTAATCTGCCAAAGGGAACACATCTGATCTTTGTTTTAAATTTCACCAAATAATTTCTATTTAAAAAAAGAAAAACTTACTTGCAGCCACGCTTTCTGAAACTACATTTTTTACATCAAAGAGTGAAAGAATTATTTTCTTTTTTTGGTTACAATTAAGGGGGGGGGGTAACTCCATCAAAGCAGCTCACACACACAATTTTTTTTACTACAATGTCTGATCTTGTCTACTTTTAATGAAATTTCATAAATGTTAGGTTTTGTTAACTCACTTTCATATATACACAGGTAACTTCTGAACGTTTGTTAGAATCCATCCAATTTCCATGTAGAAAATCCATAAGAAAGCTCTTCTAGGGTTTTGGCTGTGAGGGAGAGGGGAGCAGGTGTGGGTATAAAATTTACTTTAAAAGAACCCAGTTAATAAGTTTCCAAGTTTATAAAACACGTAATTTGGAGAATGATTATTAAATACTCACTAAACGATTTCCCCCAGAGTTTCCTTCAGGAGCAAATCCCCTAAAGGTTTTGATATCACTGATTCAACCAGCATTTTTTGATTCCCTATGTGCTAATTGTTCTAATAAACATGGAGGAAGGAAAGAGAAACTCCCAATATCTGCCCTCCAGAAGTTCAAGTTCAATGGTTGAGACAAATCCATAAGCAAATAATAATGACATAATATCATTTTATGTATTTAGACTCTTACTTTGTCTCCAAAATAATTTAAGTGACTAAGTTACAACAACCGTGGGATAAGTACATTAGAAGCACCAACAAAGCACAGAAGAGGAAATAACAAACACGATTCAACTTACAGTCAAATGTACAAGAGCGCTGATGATGAATAAAAGCATGGGATTTCTATACAGAACCCAGTGATTGGAACCTGGCACAATGCCAAATCACAACTTTGAATACATTTATATCATTAATTTTATAAATGAGTTAATACCTATCAATAATTGGCAGATAAGTAGGTTATGCTATTTCGCCATTTCTATTCTCAATTTAAAGGGTTGTTGATTTCATAGACGGCCTATTTGAAGCAGCACATCAAAACATTGTTTTGGGGGAGAGCCCAGAAAAAATGATATATTTGTGTCTTCTCTGTTTCCTTGTGTAATTGTTGGGGATTTAAATCCTTTGGGAATTATTAGACTTCTAAATGAATAACAAAAAGCATTAATCCTGTAAAGATTTGCTGGAATCATAGTTTGAAAACATCAGCTCCATGATTCAATCTATATGTAAAAAATATATAAATATAAATATAAATATAAATATAAATATATATAAATATATATATATATATATATATATATATATATATATATATATATTTCTTGTAAAACCTAGAAAAAAAGATTTATGGTTTCTAGAAAGTAGTTACAGGCTGCCTTAATAGGGACTTGTAGTGGACATGTGCTTTTTGTCCGACTAGAATCAGAATCTCCTTGGGGAAGCATCACTGCTGTCCTTGGTGCTGATGGCTCTAGAGTTGGCGTGTAACGCAGGCCTGACCACTGTAACCGGATCAGAAGCGACCCTGTGATGCAGTCAGGCCAATCGAGGTCATTGGCAAGACTTCAGCTGGAGCTACAAGGGAAATGGTGCTAGCTGGAAGAATAATGTATGTCTAGAGATGCTGAATTTCTTGATTAAGTCAGTCAATAAATTTATATATACAAATAACATAAATAAAGTAATATAAATAAATAAATAAAAATTATATATATATATATATATATATATACATATGTGTGTGTGTGTATGTACTATATAAAAGCTTTGAGATGAGTTCTGGCATCTACAACTAAAAGAACCTTGATTAATGCAGTGTTCAACAAATGTGAGTTCCCATCCCCTCTCTTCCTTTACTCTTCATTTCTTTATGTATGACTGAGAAGACTGCCTAAATGGGTACATTTAACTATAGACTATAATGTAACTATAGATTATTACACTGTAAAATAAGCTATTTTGTATGAGGACAGAAAAAAATTAAAGAAATAACTATTATTGCATATAAAATTCTTAAAAATTACTAATTTTATATCTGACTTGTCATTTGCAGATAGAAAATTCACCATGTACCTCAAGTTTCTCTCTGAATAAAAGATAAAATAAGCATCATGAATTAAACGAAAGCTCATTGTGGTACAAGACAGATGCACATGTTCGTTCTTCCTAAGCCTAATTCTGAAAACTCACAGAGAACGTCAGAGAGCATAGGCTATTTTGTGTTATGTCGGTATTTAATGAAAACTCTACTGTTTTGCTGAAAGACCTTATTCCAAGATGTGGCCATTCTTCAAATCCTTTGTGGGTTGAAAAGTAAATATGCCATATCTCACTCCATTTCTCAGAAAGGCAGAAAAAAATCTTAATGATGTTTCTTTGCTAAACTTAATAGTGCATTAGATAGGTCATATACAAAAGAAGAAAACCAAGGAAGGAAACAGAAAATGGTCCTGGTTGTCAAAGAAAATTGTAAGGAGAAAATACAAATCATGTTTTTCTAGTAGTATATTTTTGGTTGAAAGACAGTGGGTGAAAATCAGGGAACACGCCCAATTGTTGGGAAACTGTACCTTCATGTTATCAACACCTTACAGGAAGAGAAATCAAAGGGAACTTGCCTTTTTTCTGGCCTGGGTAGGATTTGGAAAGTACCATTTAAGAGAAGGCAAATTGCTCTCTTTTTCAAACCACTCACCTTTCTGTGATGTTTCTGTTGAGAAAAAAATTGGGTGTTTTTCCGAGAGCATGCAATACATATTTTGTTTGTATATACTTAAGTCATTTCTCTTCATTTGGTTTTATACCTCCTAAAGGTACAGTCGCCATTTCTTGTATGCTTACCTATATGAAAGGAAAAGAATGTTTTTGCAGACCAGGTATTTGGCATAGGCAATCTAAGCTCTAAATCACAGTATTAGAATTCCCATAAGAAGAAAGATGTGCTTCCAAACACTCTTATACACGTAAAATACATGAGCAGACAACATGAGCAATGCCACAAGTAAACAATATGAGCAATGCCACCTCCACGTTCAGCACATTCTTGCCCTGTTTTTAAGGCACTTGCTCAATACATTTTCTTATTTTTTAATTGCTACATTAACCATCAGCATCAGAAAAGACCATATGCAGCCAATCTGCTGCCCAAGTTAAGGCTCTGTTCAATATTTCAGTGTTTCCAAAATTGATGCTCCACTTGTTTGGCTCTGCCGGTAATCTTGTTTTCAATTTCTGTGTGCCTTGGGCATCTTCCCCCTGCCACATATCCATATGAGCCTAACTGCAGCTCTTGCAGTGCCAGATGCTAGAAATGCCATGACACCAAAGCATGTGACACAGGATGATCTGCTCTTTCCCTTATAATTAAATGAGAAAACTGCGGGTATAGTGTCTCCCACTTGGCCCCATCACAAATGCAGCCAACAGATGCCACACATGATTCATGTAAATACAAATGAAAGATGTAAATATTCCTCTTAAAAATTGCTTTCATCAGGGACTGGAGCCCCATGAGGTTGGCTACCTTGTGAAGGAAAGCAGGTGTTAAAGTAAAAGAAAAGACCCAATATGAATAGTACTTTATAGCCTCTGTCCAAAACCATGTCACACGCTTGCCTCATGCGTTAACACATCTGTCAGTTCCTATTGTGAGCTGCCCAGGCGCTGGGTTGGTGACAAGCCAGGATTAACCCACTGACAACTATTCGTCCCATCTCCATCACCATGTGCTCTGAAAACCCCTCACACTTCTCAGACTCACCACAAGCAGCTAATGTTTCCTTTGATACCTGCTACTTCCCAGCAAATTGCATTCAGTACGGACACCACATCTGAGAACACTTGCTTTCATCTCTGCACTTTCTTAGTGCTAACAAGCTTCTCCCTAATAACTGTATAAAACCCAACTATCACACATTAAAAGAAGGCTTTTTTTAAGAAACAAAACCAAGTAATACAAACGAAGCTTGCAGCATAAATTATAGACATGAGGACACTGTGGATAAATGACTGCTGATGCTAAGTACAAAGTGTAAGGGTTTGGCTTCATGGTATTAAGTACAACAAGAAATCATGAATTTTAAAACTTTACCGCAAATTCAGTCTGTGGTTAGCCCTCTGGCCTGGATTCTATGATTTATCTTTAATATTAGCATCTAACCCTCTTCAAAATTATCTTTTCTCCTAAACTTGATGTAAACACTAAATAATCTTCATTGAATGTTTCATTATTCTTCAAATATTTAGTGCTAATGGCTTAGCAGAAGATACTAAAAAATGATCAGAGGGACTTGTGCAGCTGCTAACAATTTTCCCAGGTGTATATATTCCCTGTCATATTTTCAGGTATGGATTCATGTTTTCAGGCAATTTCTATAGCATTTAATATTTCAGTTAATATTTCAGTTAATCATGTAATGGTATTATACTTAGTCATACCCACCTCCTCTTATAAATGTATATCTGACTTCTCTGAAAATTATATCATCTGCTATGGGTTCCCATGGGGTCCTCAGCTTCCTACGCCCTATTACATAATCCAAAATGAAGAAATTTTAAGAAAGAAGCAATCTAAGTTATCCTGTACTTTGGTGCTGTGCAGCGTTTTCATTTCTCTTCAGTCCCTTTCCTTGCCCATATACTCAGCCTTTAGCACTTACATTGATGACACGTGGACCTCACAGCCTGTATTTCTTCTTGCCTTCAATGGCCTCCTTCTCACACCAGTCACACACATTTCTGAACGACCTCGTCTTAAACTTCTATTCCTACTAAATCGCAAGTTCCATGAGAGCTGAAGCTACAGCTTGCTCATTTTTGCAGCTTCCACAGCATCTGGCAAAATTACTTCCACATAATACACCACTGAGGCTCAAAAATCTTTTTGTTTGAATGCAGTGTATCCCAGATCCTTTCCTCCACACTCTCTCCTCCCTGATCACAACGCTGTCTGTTTTCTCCCCATCGCCAATCACATCTGCACTACCTTACAAGAACATTTCAAAACCAAACCTTGTACACGTCTATCAGTCCATCATGATCTCTGCGCTGGCAGCATAGCACCTCCTCAGTCCTGGATTGCGGTTGAGTCACTTCCCTGTCAGCCCCATCACCACCGGCAAAAGCCTCAGCCTGTGACCTACTGATGAGCTTACCTCCAAATTACCTTCCGACATATACATGCACTTCCAATCTATTTCTAGGCTGATTGGAATGTCTAGACAAAGATGCAAAAATAGCCCAGTGCACTCTGATATTGGGGAACTCCAGACTTTTTTGCTACCTCTCGTCAACTCTTGGCTTACTCCTAGGGATTTCCAAGAATATTTCTCTCCTTAAGCTGCCAACTATTCACACTTCAAGCATGTCAGATTTGCTAATGGTCTATTTCAAGAGGCAGATGGCACCTACAAGTTATATAAAATGCATATTATACATCAATGAAATATGTTCCATGCAGTTAAAATAGAAAAGAGTTTCTCAATGTATACTAATACGATAGTCCAGTGAAACCTATTTTTGGTGCGGAGAGCTCAGTCATGTGGCCAGTGCACAGTTTGGCATGTGATTTTATTCCCAACAAATAATTCATTTGAGAAGTTGAGCAAACATGTTACCTTTACTTTAAAAAAAAAAAAAGTGCTGACATATTGTACCGTCATCTATCAAAGGAGGAAACCACCATTCGAACTTTGAAACAAAAACCAAAGCTATAAAGCTTGACTTACTGCTCACCTAGATAAGGGAGAGCTATGCGGGTTAGGCACAGTCTCATGGAATTAAGTAAACTGCTGATATTACAAAGGGTTTCAAGAGAAATGGGTTGCGGAAGAGGGGATTGTGTTAGTTACAGAGACAACGGTGTGTTTACATCATATTTAAAAGGTGACTTATGTGACTTGTGTTTGGTTACAGAAACCGAGAAACTGGAGTTGGTTGACGTCAGCCTTAGACCCAACAAGTTCACTAGACTGAGTCCATTGCTGATTGGCTGACTTTCAGTGCATGAGGCTGTCACTGATTGGTTGGTTTTCAAAGGTAAATTCACAGAAGCAAACTGTCATTGATCAATTAGACAGGATTAAAACCAGTTTGGGTGTTTTCTTGTTATGTCAGCACTTTCTTAGGAGTATGAGGACTAAAACATTCTCATATCTAAACAATGTACCAGTTATAGTAAATTTTGGTGTTGCCGGTATCTGTTAATTCCATCTATCAGAATATACCATTCCCTCGACTAAAATAGAAGACCTAAGTTGGCAAAGAGGCTTCATCTTATTTGCCAAAGTCTATGAATTTGTAATGAAATCCTAGAGTGGCATATTGAGAGGACTGTTAAATTGTATCCAGGCTCAGCACATTAGAGTACCATCATTCATGAGTGATGTTTGCTATGGAGAGAAGAATTGAATGGCACTATCATGTCATGCCTTTTCTGATTCTGCCCAAGATCCAAAAGCCACTCAGGGTCTACATTTGGCTAGGTTGGACTCCATGAATGGTTATGGCAGATTCATTTCAATAAGAATAAACTGAACTGGCTGAGTTCTAAGCAATTAGAATTTTAAAATGGCAATGAACTGGATGGAATAATGGGTATATGTGCTAAAGCAATGAGGACAGTATCAAAACTCAGGGAAGTCTTGGTAAATAGAAGCAGAGTGAAAGAACAAACATTTATTTCCAGGAAGAAGAAACATTTAATCAGAAAACATGCCATTTTTAATAACAATCTTTCCTCTGAAAACAATTCTAAATCTAATTATGAAATTTTGTAACAATGAATAAAATGTTTCCTAAGTTTAACTCTTTTATAGTTATTAATTTAACATTCAAAATAATATTTTATTTTTATGATCCCATACAGGAATATTCAGTTCCTCTCAGGAAATGACATGTGCATTTTTCCACTATTTTGAAAGCAACTCTCAAAATCTAAGGCTATAATAACTTCTGAATTGGGTGAAACACAAATTTTAACTGAACACTTGGTTGGAATATATGAATATGTCATTTTTTAGTGAAGAAATCTGGCAAATAGCCATATCTCGACTTATTTTTGTTATCCTCAACTCATTTCCACACAATGATTATCGGAGAAGTAATTTTTATAACATTGTTTTTTTATGGTCTCCAAAAGGAAAACTATTACTCTTCATAATAAAACTAAAGAGAAAATGGGAGTTCCAAGTAATTGCTGGAGTTCATTAATTTGGAGAATTGTACGTCTGCAGAAGTATTCCGCATAGTTATTAAGAGTCTGCTCAATTCTAATGTCCCCTCATATGTCCAGGATTTAATCATGTTTTAAAATTGTACATCTCTAGTGTTTTCTGCATGGCAGAATATCTTGATATCTCTACTTCTCAGGATATAAACCAGAGCTGAGAAATTGATAATCTTTCTACTACAATGATGATTCATTTTTTTAGTGCTCATTTTTATATATATATATATATATATATATATATATATATATATATATATATATTTTAACATTTTTATTGGGGAATATTGGGGAACAGTGTGTTTTTCCAGGACACATCAGCTCCAAGTCAATTTGTTGCTTTTTTTCAATCTGGTTATGGAGGGCGCAACTCAGCTCCAAATCAAGTCATTGTTTTCAATCTAGTTGTGAAGGGCGCAGCTCACTGGCCCATATGGGAATCGAACTGGCAATCTGGGTGTTATGAGCACTGCGCTCTAACCAACTGAGCCAACCAGCCGCCCAATGATGATTCTTTATGCTCTGAATAGTTAATTCAGGGGACACAAATTTGAACTGAACACTTGGTAAGTTCAAGTACCTCCTCTGTAGAGATTTCCACTAGACACAGTGAGGGAAAAAGAATGCACTATATAAAGACTGTATTTTAAAAATTACAGATGAGCAATAACAAAAAATAGAATTTAATACCAACACTTAGTACCAATTGGAAATGTAAAGGTTAAAAAAAGGCCACATCATTCACTAACAATATGACTGAGCAAGCTTCTTTTCTGAAATTTATTCTCCATATTTCTAAAATATGGCAAACTCTCTCATTGCATTTTTAAATTATTAAATATGATAATTCAGTTAGAGTGCATATTCAGTACTTGATACATGACAAGTATTAATAAATATGAATACAGGCATAATAAGACCAAGTATGGAAACAAGGGACAGTTTCCTCAGGATGGTGAAATCTGAGCCACCTCCCAAAGTAAAATTCAAAGAGGAAAACAGAATCCATTCCAGGTAAAGACATGAGCCGTGAAAAGAAAATGGAAATTTTCAAGTAAAGCATTTAATTATATTCACTGTAGAAGTTACCTACTATTTTGTAATTCTGCGTAAGACCATATTAACTTTCTTTTTAATAATAACATAAGACACTGAATTGAAAGAGATCTTGAAAGGACAGCTTATCTATTACTTTAGCTTCAGACAGTCAGGATCATTTTTAAGTCACTTACTTGTGATTTACTTGAGATGACAAAGAAAAATCGTAGCAATTTTCAAAATACAAAACCCTTTATTTGGTGGCTAAGCCTATCTTTAACTTTAAGGGTAAGATAACACATTCCTGAAGGAGCTGCCAACTGGATATAGTCTCAAAGGGCACCAGTCCTTTCATACACCTCTCTCCCTTCCCTAGCGCTATCAGTCATTATTAATGCTTCTGCCAGTCTGCTTCATCCAGGGCACTTGCTGAGGTGGAAGGTGTTTCTCTTGAGTGTTTGACTTATGGACAGAGAACAAAATTCAATATAAAAACTTCAATCAAGTGAAAAGCCTAAAGAAAGACCTTCTGCCACAAACAACTTCTATTTGTCCATCTTGTTAGATGGAGATACCAAGTATTTATTAGAGTATATTTGTGGTAAGAAGAAACAGAGTCTCTTGTGGAAAAACAATTTTTTAATTAATAATTTTTTTAATAACCTTCAATGACATGTATTAATAAGACCTCCATATACTTAGCAGTTTAAAAAAAACATTTGTTTTCAAAAGGATTAACATATCAAAGATGAACTGGAAATAATCTATTTACAGCAAAAATAGAATAACTTTCATATACCAACACTCCCAACAAAAGTAACAAGAAAAGTTGTATAAAATCATTTTTAAAATATGTCTGTAGGCATTGGAGAGCTGTAGGGTCACCAGGAATTGAGGGGCCAAATTCTCAGAAAGAAGAGAAATCCTTTGAGGTGGGCCCAATATTCTGCACACAGCTTTTCCCCTCGGGGTATTTGCTGATTCTTAAGAAGAAGGTAGAGCCTGAAGGTGGAGGCTACAAAGTTTTGCAGAATGAAAATTCTAAGAGGCAAACAAACCAATGGATCCTTTCTCATAGAGCTAAGGAAAATAAAAATAAAAATGCCAGCCAGAAGGGCCAAAGGAGCCTAGATATTGACAAAAGAGAAGCATAGGGAAGTAAGCACAGACTCACACGTAAGTGTTCCCCTCTAGGCATTTGCCAAATTTTAAGTTGCACAAGGAAAAGTAGCTAAGAAGCTGAGCAAAAACCTACATGAAGCTTCAGTGGAGTTTTCCACAGTCTCGTAGTGCTAATGAAACAAACATTGAACTTCAGAATCTGCCAACGGCAGCCCAGGTAAATACCCTAAACTCTAACTTAGGAACTTTTGAGTTCTGTCTTCTGAGGTGGGAGAAACCTAACATCTAGACTTAAAAAGTCAAAAATATAGGCTAGAGTCCTCTTAACCCCTGATTTGATTAAGGGGTCTGCCCCTACTCTAACTGCCCGGCAAAGGGTTGGTTGAATTACCTCTGCAGGAAGATAACATCATCCAAAGCCTCGCTGATATTTTTTATTAGTTTCAGGTGTACAAAACAACCTACTGATTAAACATTTACACCCCTCACGAAGTGACAGAGCCCCCCACAAGTCTACTACCCCTCTGACATCATACATAGCTATTACGATATCATTGACTATATTCCCTATGTTTTACTTTACATCATATCACCATATATATATATGTATATATATATGTGTGTGTGTGTGTGTGTGTGGGTGTGTGTGTGTATTTGACATTCAATATTATTTTATATTAGTTTCAAGTGTACAGCACAGTGGTTAGGCATTTATATAATCTATGAAGTGATCCCTCCATTAGTCCAGTACATATCTGTCCAATTTTTCATATATAATGTCATTATTTGGTTAAAACAATTATTAGGCATACAAATAAACAGGATCAGGTGAAAAACTGACAATAAAAACAAGACTGCCATATAACCCAGTTTTCATGCACAAACTTTATATTAGGTATAAATGATGTTTAAGAAAATAAATAAGATGGAGAATTTCACCTGAAAACCAAAATCTATAAAAATAATTAGTTATAAACTGCAGAACTGAAAAGTGAAAATAACTGACATTAAAATGTGATCATTGCAGTCTAGTTTCATTCTTTTGCATGTGGCTTTCGAATTCTCCCAGTACCATTTATCAAAGAGGCTTTCTTTTCTCCATTGTAGGTTTTGGCTCCTTGTCGAAAATTATCTGTCCATATTTATGTGGAGTTTTTCTGGGTTTTCAATTCTATTCCATTGGTCTGTATGTCTGTTTTTCTGCCTACACCATACTGTTTTGATTATTGTTGCTCTGTAGTATAAGCTGAAGTCAGGGAGTGTGATACCTCCAGCATTATTCATCTTAGGGTTGCTTTGGCTATTCCAGGTCTTTTGTGGTTCCATACAAATCTGATGATTTTTTTTCTTCGATTTCTTTTTAAAATGCCATTAGGATTTTGATGGGTATTGCATTAAATCTATATATTGCTTTGGGTAATATGGCCATTTTAACTATGTTGATTCTTCCAATCCATGAACACAGAATGTCTTTTCATTTCTGTATGTCTTCTTCAATTTCTTTTAAAAATGTCTTATTGTTTTCAGTGTATAGGTCCTTCATATCCTTGTTTAAGTTTATTCCTAGGTATTTTGTACTTTTTGTTGCAATTGCTATTTGTCACCATGCACCAAAATTAACTCAAAATGGATCAAAGACCCAAACATAAGACCAGAAACAATAAACTGCATAGAAGTAAGCATAGGTACTAAACTTATGGACCTTGGGTTCAAAGAGGATTTTGTGAATTTGGCCTCAAAGCAAGGGAAGTAAAAGCTGAAATAAGTGAATGTGACTATATCAAACCAAAAAGCTTCTGCACAGCAAAAGAAACAATCAACAAAATAAAGAGGCAACCAATCAAATGGGAGAAGATATTTTCTAATGTCTCCAATAAGGGGCTAATATCCAAAGTATGTAAGAAACTCATACAACTCAATAATTTAAAAACAAAGCCAATTAAAAAATGGGCAGAGAACCTGAATAGACATTTCTCCAAAGAGGACATACAGATGGCCAATAGACATATGAAAAGATGCTCAATATCACTAATCATCAGAGAAATGCAAATAAAAACCACAAGAAGATTATCACCTCATACCAGTTAGAATGACTATCATCAACAAGACAAATAATTACAAATGTTGGAGAGGCTGTGGAGAAAAAGGAACCCTCATACACTGTTGGTGGGAATGCAGACTGGTGTAGCCGCTATGGAAGGCAGTATGGAGGTTCCTCATAAAAACAAAAATAGAGTTACCATATGACCCAGCAATCTCTCTCGGGTATTTATCCAAAAAAATTGAAAACATTTATCCATAAAGATATATGTGCTCCAATGTTCATTGCAGCTTTATTTACGGTGGTCAAGACATGGAAACAACCAAAGTATCTTTCAACAGATGAGTAGATAAAAAAGATGTGGTATATATACACAATGGAATACTATTCTGCCATAAGAAAAGATGAAATAGTGCCATTTGTAACAACTTGAATGGATCTTGAGATTATAATACTAAGCGAAACAAGTCAGACAGAAAAAAATCAAAAACCATGTGATTTCACTGATATGTGGGATAGATGAGATCTGACAATTAAGTTCGCGAACTCGTCCTAGAAAAAGTGCTACACACCTCATTGCTGAATATCACTATGATCACCTTCGAAGTACTCCCCTTAGGAAGCTATGCATCTATGCCAGCACCTAGCCCACACTTCAAAGCAATTTTGGAACTCTTTCTGGAATGGCCATAAGAGCTGTCATTGTATTATCCTTGATGTCCTAACTGTCATCAAAATATCTTCCTCTCAATATTTCCTTATCTTCTGGTAAAGAAAGAAGTCATTTGGGGCTTGATCAAGTGAGTAGGGAGGGTGTTTCAATACAGTTATTTGTTTACTGGCTAAAAACTCACTCACAGCCAGTGCCATGTGAACTGGGCATTGCTGTGATGCAAGAGCCATGAATTGTTGGTGAAAAGTTCAGGTCGTCTAACTTTTTCATGTAGCCTTCTCAGCACTTCCAAATGATAAACTTGGTTAACTGTTTGTCCAGTTGGTATAAATTCATAATAAATAATCCCTCTGATATCAAAAAAGATTAGCAACATCATTGCAACAAGTTCACAAACTTAATTGTTTGACCTTCGTAAAAGTGAAACCAATAAAGGAATAAGACAAACAAATAAAGAAACAAAAACTTATGGACACAAACAATAGTTTAGTGGTTACCAGAGGGTAAGGGGGGAGGGGAATGATAGAAGAGGGTAAAGGGTGTCAAATATGTGGGGATGAAAAGAGAACTGACTCTGGGTGGTGAACACACAATGTGATATATAGATGATGTATTACAAATTTGTACATTTGAAACCAATGTAATTTTACTGACTATTGTCATCCCAATAAATTTCAGTTAAAAAAATGTGATCATTATTTCAACAACAAACTGGATATAGAGAATTCATGAACAAAAAGGTAGGCTACTGTAAAATATCCAGACTTGAAAACAGAAAGACAAATGATACAAAAAGAGTATAAGACACCGACATGAAGAAAAAGTCCAACATTCTTATAATTAGAGATCTGGGATAGAAGGATGAAAGAATCAGGCCGAAGCAACATATGAAGACACATGGTTGATAACAGATTTAAGACTTAAAACACATCAATCTACAGATTGATAAAGTTTTAAGAAGTCCAAAGAGATTAAACAAAAAGAAAAGCACATATAAGCGCATTATACACAAAACTCCTGAAAAAATCATGATAAAGGGAAAGGCTTAAAAATCAGCAAGAAGAACAAAATACATTTGTTTCAAAGGAGCTACCAAATTAACACCTAAGTTTGACTAGAAATGATGGAAGCCAGACGACAATAGAATAACTGCTGAAAAGAAAAACATTTTAATCCAATCTAGAACTATATATCCAGAGAAAATAACCTTTAAAAGTAAAGGTATAATACCTAATTTTTAGCAAAGATGCAATGAGGTAAATGGTAAAGAACATCATATTTGCTATTTACTCTGAAATAGTCCCAAAGAATTACATGTAATCAGAGAGAGAAAGAAAGCATAAATAAAATGTGGTAAATTGCTAACATGTAGAGAATTCAAATAAAAAATATACAGATACTCTTTATATATTTTTATTGTAACTTTCTTTTTAGTATGAAATTATCCCAAAAACAAAAGTTTTGAGAAAATGAAAGATGAGAAGATGAACCATCTCTCCCCATTATGTCATGTCTCCTATTTTCAAAAATTGAAAAGAAAAAAAATATTAACATTAAACAAAGGACGTCCAGATGAGCAAAAACTGATAAATTTTGTTCTTAGAAAGTCCATACTAAAAGAAATACTAAAGGGAGTTCTTTAGGCAGAAGAAAAATAATCCCAAATGAACTCTTGCAAATGTAAGCAGTATTGAAGAACAAAGGAAAGGGTAAATAAGTGCAAAAAAAGGTGAATATTGATGACTGTATGAAACAATGATAACAGATTTGCATGTTTAAAATATATGTGTAGATAAAATATACGACATCAATAACATGAAAGGTAGAACTGATGGAGTGGAATAACAAGAGTTAAAATGTTCTTACATTCTAGTCTCACTTGAGAAGTAACAAAGTTCTAATTTTTATTAGTATATTATAAGTCGTGGATCCATGTCACAGTCCCCAGGACAACCAGTTAAAAGAATATTAAAAGAATACAGCAAATAAGCTAACAGGTGGAGAAAATACAATTATTTTTTTGTAAATACTTCATTAATCAAAAGGAGACAAAAAGAGAAAAGGAACATAGAACAGAGAGGATAAGTAGAAACAAATAGTAAGATTTCAAAATCTTATATTATTATAAATTAGTAATTGCATTAAGTATACATGAACTAAATATTTCAATTAGAAGTCAGACTGACAGACTAAATCTTAGGATAACTGACTGCTATTTATAAGAAGCACAAGTAAATATAAAGGTACAGGAAGTTTAGAAAGTAAAAGGATGGAAAAATTATATAATATGCAACAACTCATTTTTTTAAAAGTTAGTGTTCTCATACTAATATAGAAACATACTTTAAGGCAAGAAACATTACAAAAAATAAAAAAGCATTCTCAGTATGGTCAAAGGGAAGATATAACAATTTTAAACTTGTATCCTCCTAATAGTATAGCTTTAAAATATAGAAAACAAAATTTAATAAGACTAAAGAGGAAATTGTGAATATATCCATCGTTATACTTGAAATTTTTAAGATAGCTCTCTCAGCAATAATAAATCTGAGAAATACAATCAACTGGCTTTACCAAATTTTCATGAATACTTAAACCAAGAGGAGCAGAATAAACTTTTTTCAATGCAATAAAATATTTATCAAAATTGACCTATCATACAGTAATTCTCTACTAATTTCAAAGGACTGAAATCATTTAAGAAAATCAACCTAGAAGCCAGTAACAGAAATATAATTAGAAAATTCCCAAATATTTGGAAACTAAGTAACTTATGGGTCAAAGAAATAATCACAATGGAAATTAGAATATATTATTAAATTAATGATAATTAAAACACAGTATATCCAACCTTGTGGAATTCAGCTAAAGCTATAATTATAAGGGATATTTTAACCTAAGATGATTATTTTCAGAAACAAGAAAGACTAAAAAGCAATGATCTAAATATTTATCTCAGGAAGTTAGAAAAATAACAGCAAATTAAATTCAAATAAAAGTAGAAGGAAAAATTATAAAGAGTAGACACAAATGAAGTAGAAAATATGTGCAATACAGAAAATTAACAAAGCCAGTATTTGATTCTTAAAAAAATACTAATAAAATTATAAGCTCCTACCAAGAAAGATCAAGAAACAAGAGGAAAGTTACAAATAACCAATATCAGAGATACGAAAGGGGACATCACTATATATAGTCAATATAAACATTAAAAAAAAAATTAGAAGATATTATAAATAACTGTAAATAAATTTGAAAATGCATATAAAATAAATTCTTAAATAGTACAATATAAAAATTAACACAAGAAATTGAAAATGAGACTATTGCAATATAGAAAAGAAATGAAATCTGTAATCAAAAACCTAACCACCCAAAACAATCTCTAGATCCAGATGGCTTCACTAGTGAATTCCTCCACAAACTTAAAAAAGATGATACCAATCTTACATGAACATGATCAGAGAAGAGATAAATAGGAAACACTTCTCAACTCATTTTATAAAGCCAGCATAATATTTATATCAAAACTTGACAAATGTAATTCTAGAAGGAAATTTGTAAGCCAGTTTCACTCATAAACATAGACATTAAAATCCAGAAGAAAATATTAGTACATCACATCCAGTAGTACATTAAAAAAAAAGAAAACATAACCAATTTGGGTTATTCAAGGAGTATAAGGTTAGTTTAACAATACATATTTAATCAGTGTATTTACTACCTTAACAAAGTAAAGGAGAAAAATCATATAATCCCAAAAATATATACAATAAAAAGTAGTTGCTAAAATTCAATATCCATTTTAATTAAAAAAAAAAATACTGGCAAACTAAAAGTAAGTGGGAAATTCCTTAATCCAATAAAGGATATTTATGAGAAACCTATTGAAAAAATTATGCTGAAATGTGAGACTTTCTCTTATCCCCATTCTGGAGATCAGGAATAAGACAAGGATACCTTCTATTACCACTTCTATTCAAATTGTAAATCTTGTAACTAAAATTTAGAATTTATTTGCATAGATATGCATGTACATATATATTTAAATTTTAATATAATAAAATATTAAAAAGGAAAACTGTCATTATTCACAGATGACATGACTATATAGAGAAAATCTAAATGAATGTTCACACATCTATTAGAATTAATAAGAGAACTTAGCAAGGCATCTGCATAAGATTAGTATGCAAAAATAAATGTACCTCTGTATACTAACAAGAAGCTATTAAAAAATAAATTTTTAAAGACACCATTTCCTAAAGCATTTAATATGTAGGTATAAATCCATTAATAGATATTCAAGACTTAAACACAAAAATATGAACAGATATTTTAAAAGCTCACATAATAAAGATAAATACCATATTCTCACATTTAAAGACTCAATATTGTTAAAATGTCAGTTTTCCCAGTATTGATACATATGTTAAATGCAACCTCAGTCAAAATCCCAGAAGGTTGCTAGAAGGAGGAGGGGAACAAGCTGATTCTAAAAATTTATATGGAAATTCAAAGGACCAAGTAAAGTTCTTTCTTTAAGAATATTTTTAAAAACTAGAGCTAGAGAATTTACTACACTGTTATCAAGACTCAAGATGTAAAGCTCCCTAATTAAGGTACTATATTTGGAAAATAGATAGACCAACAGAATAGAAAGGAATCCAGAAAGAGATCCATTCTTTATGATGAAGGAGATATTGTGGTGTAGAGAGAAGAAATGTATGGTGTTTTTTTTAAATAAATGGTGCTTTGTAAGTTATACACCTGCATAAAAATTAAACAAACTTTGAATCTATATATACCCACTGATACAAATTTCAATTCTAGATAGATTATAGATCTAGATGTGAAACAAAAACAATAAAACTTCTAGAAGATGAACCAAGAAAATATCCTCATGTCCTTGTGGTAAGCAAAGATTTTAAAAATAGGACATAAAAAGCACTAAACATATAAAGAAAAAAGATTAATAGATTAGATTACATTAAAATAGTGAAATTCTGTTATGACAATAGAAAATAATGCAACAAGAGGGAAGAGAAATTTTCAATATACATCTATCAAACAGTTCATAGACTGAATTTGAAAGAACTCTTACAAATCAATAAGAAAAAACAACTGACTAGCATAGTGCACGCTGCACAGAAGAGGTTCTGCAAATGGCCAATAAACATATGAAAAGTCATTCAACTTCATTAGTTTTCCAGGATATATAAATTAAAACCACAATGAGATATCCTTATAGAACACCAGAATGGCTAACATTAAATGACTACCAATAACAATTGTTGGCAAGAATGGAAATAGCTGGACTTCTCATACATGGAGAAAATTGGTACCACCATTTTGGAAAACCATTCAGTGATATCTACAACAACTGAATTTAAGCATTCCCTTATGACTTAGAAAGTTCTGAAAATTGGAAACAACCCAAATGTTCATAATAAGTAAACAAATAAGACAAATTAATTGTCATATCCATACAATGGAATATTAAAGAGCAGTGAAAAAGAATAAATTACTGCCACAACAATAACATGGAAGAATGTTACAAACATAATGCTAAGTGAAAAAAGACAGGCAAACGGGAGTACATATTATACCGTGTTTTCCCCAAAATAAGACCTAGCTGGACTATCATCTCTAATGCATCTTTTGGAGCAAAAATTAATATAAGACCCAGTCTTATTTTAATATAATATAAGACCAGGTCTTTATGATATAATGTGATGTGATGTGATATGATATGATATGATATGACACCAAGCCTTATATTAATTTTTGCTCCAAAAGACGCATTAAAGCTGATGGTCCAGCTAGGTCTTATTTTCAGGGAAGCACAGTATGAATCCTTTTATATAAAGTTCAAAACAGATAGAACTTACAGATGGTTACAGAAGTCAGGATATTACTTACCTTTTGGGAATGGGATCGTACCTGGGAAAGACACAAGATGGGGTCTCTGAGGTGCTGGTAATTTTTTTATTTTGTGATCTGGGTAGTAGTTACAAAAGTGTATTCATTTCATGAAAAATTATCAAGCTTAGGGATTTATTCACTTTCCCATATCTATGTTACACTTCAATAAACAGTTTAAAATTGAAAAGAAGAATGTGACTACATGATGTTTGACATTAAAGAAAGATTGACTCCTATATTTGCAAGAGATGTTGAGAATAGGCCTACAATGTAATTTAGCATTCACAGAAAGAACACTACTGTGTAAAGCTGCATAGAAAAGGCATTCTGTTATTGTCAAGGGGACTAGAACACCTCTCTGAAGATTAATGGAAGTATACCAGAAGATTGCATTTAGATTAGGATATCACAATACCACCAAATAGAGTTCAGAAAAAAGGTGTGTTTTTTTTTTTTTAAGTTCAAAAGAAGCACATTTTTGATACAGGAAATAAGTATCAAAGTAGTTTTTCCATTGGGAGAAAATCATGCCAAAAGAAGATTTAAAAAATCATTACAGATAAGGAAGGCATGGATTTATAACCATAATCAATCCTTCTCTTTCCTCTGCTTTCTCTCCAACCCTCCCCTCCCCCAAACAACTATATCAACAATATTATCATTCCTGTCATATTGACTTTATTTCCCCAAAATAGCCACTCTTTGGGAAGTGGGAACACAAATTTTAAATAAGCACAAGTTTTCTTGGTCACCACTACTCAAAATAGTCCTTTTAAACAAGATGATGTTATTAACCAAGTTTTTAGAAAACTGGTTAGAGAACAAATACATCACAAAAAGCTTACATTCTTTTCTATTAAAATTACCTGATCTCCACATCTTGGAAACAAATATGTTTATACTCTTACACACCTGGCTTTCATAGGCCAGACTGTTAATGCGGATATAACTGTGCTCAAGTCCCTCCTCTGCTACCCTGAAAAACAAAAGCAAAAACAAAACTAATTAAGCTGGTAGAGTGAGTTCCCTTGTAAATTCCCATCCCTTTTTTCACTGCAAACACTGAACAGTAACAGCTTAAAATTTTTCAATGTCTTTATAAGACATAGGTACAATTAAAAATAATACAAATATCTTCATGTTTCAGATATTGAAAAGAAATTCATAGAAATGAAAGCGGTTCGCATCTCTAAGCATGCCATGCTCCAGGATAAAAAAAAAAAAAAAAAAGTGTTTGTCTGTGAGACGTCAACTGCTACAGGAGAATAAGGACAAAAGCACTCCATGCATGTCAGAGCCCACAGTCAGGCTCAATGTTGAAAATATGTGCTGGGACTAGGTTATTCTTATCTATGAGAACTTGGATCACAAAAAAGAACAAAGTCTTCCAGATCTGGATGTATAATATTCCCAAGCCAATATTAAGTCATTATTTTGAACTGGGTACTCTGAGAATCCAAAGAGAATCAATTGGCAAATCCCCAAGTACGAGGATTGTGTCAGGAGAGCGGGAAAATACGTCTCGCACTTCAGATAAGCTTGAAAGTCAAAATCTAAAACGTGGCAAAGAAAGCAAACCCATTAAAGAAAAGGCCACAAAATCCAGAGGGTAAGGGGGGTGGGGGGTGGGAGATGAGGGTGAGGGGGATCAAATATATGGTGATGGAAGGAGAACTGACTCTGGGTGGTGAACACACAATGGGATTTATAGATGATGTAATACAGAATTGTACACCTGAAATCTATGTAATTTTACTAACAATTGTCACCCCAATAAATTGAAAAAAAAACACAAAAAAACAAAATAAACAAAAAAACGAAAAACAGACCACAAAATCAACAAAAAGGAGAAGTGACTGCCAAAAAAAATGGAGACAATAAAGCATATGAAACGTTTTTTCACATAAGCGTTTTAATATCCTCAAACTGATAAAAGAAGGAAAATCCTTCAATTATAAAAAATAGAAGATTATGGTACAAAAATAGGTAGATATAAAACAAAAAACATGTTCATGTGATTTCTAAAAAGTCAATTATGAGTGCTAGAAATGAAAATAAAATATCAAGGAAAGAATTTAGAAGACAAGATAAACTTTAGGCTACCGGTAGATACAGTTAAGGAGTTACTGAACCACTACTGAGGAATTCACCCTTGAATCTTCGTTCTCCCAAGGTTTCTTCCTTGGACTTCTTTCTGGCCTTCTCATTTTTCATGCTCTATAGAAAAAAACCTCAGTCTTTCCTCCTGTGTCTCTCCTATACTCTCACACTACTACCACTCTCAAACTTCTGACACCAGATGTCTTGGGGTTTTTCCCGACAGCAAGCAACTCTGTGACACCAATTCGGTGTCACAATTTAACTCAATTCTGAGACTATCTACGTAGAGATACAACATCAGATCACACAGGTTAATGGGTCACTCCCATAAGACTGCCCCACTTTAGATGTCAATCTCAAGTAGTAGGTCCCAGGTTACACACAACTTCTGTGTGACGTGGCTTCAAGTCACACGTTCCCATGACCACCTCCCCCTTGGACTCCATTATTTGCTAGAACAGCTCACTGAACTCAGTGAAACACTTAACTTGCATTTACCAGTTTATTAAATAAAACAAAGGAAACAGATGAACAGCCAGATGAAGAGATACATAGAACAAGTTGTGGGAGGGTCCCAAGTGCAGGAGCTTCTATCCCCGTGCAGTTGGGGTATGCCACCTTCCCAGGATGTAGATGTGTTCACCAACCTGGAGCTCTCCAAACCCCATACTATTGGGATTTTTGGGGGAAGTTTCATCATGTAGGCATGATCAATTGTTAACTCCATTTCCAGCCCCTCTCTCTTCTCTGGAAGATGAGGGGTAGGGCTGAAAATTCTAAGCTTCTGTTTATGGCTTGGTTTTACTGGTTACCAGTGCCATCCAGGAGCCCACACAAAGTCACCTCATTAGAACAAAAGATGCCCCTACTGCTCTTATCACTTAGGGATTTACAAGGGTTTCAGGAGTTCTGTGTCAGGAACTGGAGGCAGACACCAATATATATACTATATTTTCTTGTGTGTATGAGCTCACACATGCGCTCCTTTGCAATCACATCTTCTTCAAAAGCTTTTAAAGTTCTGATGATGAGTTCCAATTTTTTCATCTTCAGAATATACCTCTATCTACTATATAGGTAGATATAATACAGAGAATATATCTGAGAATATAACCAGTTGCCTGATGAGCACATTTATCTGAATGAGATGTCAGCACCTCAAATTCATCACATCCCAAACCCAGCTCATTAACTTCTCTCTCACCCTGTAATCAGCTCCTCTGCTCTATAGTATCTGTTTGAGGAATTGACACTCCTGTTTGTCCATTTATCCAAGTCAGGAACCTGAGGGACAATCACCTAAGTGATTACACTCTTTCCACTACTTCCTAGAGCATTTATGAACTCTATTCTCATGACTCCGTCTTAATACAAACTCTCAACATGTTTTATTGCACCCCTTTAATTTCCATAACTCTTCAGTGATCTCTTGCCTGCAGTGTGTGACTTTTACAAACTTTTTGTCCTCCAGACAGCTGCTAGAGAAGTTATCTCTAGAGAATTAGAAATATAACATTGACTGTTCTACTTCTGTTTATAAAATTCTTCAGAGTCTCTCCAGTCACTCAAAATAAAGTAAAATTAAGCACATGGTCATATGAGGAAAGGTATCCTAAGAGTAAGAAAAGGTATAACTTCACTATTTATTCCTTAAGGGCAGAAACCATCTTTCTTATCTTTGTAGCAACACAGTTTCTGGCACATTGTTAAATGTTTAATGGATAATTTTGTGAATGCATAAATGACTGAATATAGAAGTTTAAAATGCAGGCAGCTTTGCTTTTTGTGGTCCTGTTTTTATAAGCACTACTCCCTGCCTTTCTAGCACTTAAGAGAGAAAATTTGAAGTTGACATGACTACAAACAGAAAGATCAAACACAACATAAATAGAGAGGCTGTGTTTGCCTAAAGCTGAGGTTAGGAACTCAGGTTGCAGAGCGAGACACATCTGGGTTTAAATTCCAACTTCACCATGAAATAGCTGTGTGACTTTGAACAAGTGGCTTACTCTCTCTAGATGTTGATTTCCTCATCCATAAAAATGGAGACCTGCCTTATTGTGTGGATGAAGTGAAGTAAGGCATGTAAGTCATTTAGCAGGCCCAAGTTCCCAGTAGGTGTTCAATAAATGTTAGCTTCTATTATTTTCATTACCCAATATCTACTAGGTATCTCTTAGGTGGTTTTCTCTAAAAACACTGAAATTCACTGGATGGTATTGGCCAAGGAAGCTCTGCCACAGAAACGCCTTCAGATAAACTGGGAAGCCCTTACAATTGTTCTGAGAATGACCACGTTCCAATTATTTTAATTTTTGTAATGGCTGCTAATTGTAATTAACGGTGTTTTACACAGCTTCACAGTTAATCAGCAGCAGCTCCTTGATTCTCCACCCATTTCTAGCCCATAGGAAATGATTCCATCACACTTCACTGAAAACAGCTTTTCTTTTACGAACGTTGATTCATAGAGGCAACCTTACAAAGGAAGGCATCTAATTATCTAGTCCATCTTATCTTGCTTCTGTGTTGACTCTCTTTCCACCCTGGGATTACTTACTATTAAACTAGAAAGTTAAGTGGTATAAAGACAAAACCCCATTCCACGTTTCACCCAAAGGCTCCTGAACCCTACATATTTAGCAAATGTAAATGTTTAGTAAGATATATGCTCTTTCTTTACTCACTATCTGATCTATAAGCCCAGAGTGCATGCCAAGAAACTATGTCAAGGAGACTAGTAGGACCACTTTTCAATATCATATCTTTATTTCCAGATCCCACAAAACCTAGACTTTGCTTTTCCTAATTTACTCCAGGCTATTTACCCAATGGTATATTATACAACAATTAAAACAAATAAACAAAGCAATAAACAATAATATGGGTAAATCCTAGCAATATAATACTAATCAGTAAATCCCAAAAGATTGCATACTACATAATACGCTTTTGTAAAGCTAAAACAACTATAATTACAATTTATAATTTTTAGCGTTAGACATACATGTAGGTATAATAAAAGCACATAAAAGGGACAGAAAGGGAATGATGAACATAGCATCAAAGCCACTAATTTCCATTCACAGGTAGAGGCTGGACGATGGGCTAGGAGGAGAAACATGGTCAGATTATACATTAGACAGTTAGATAAATGTTATTGCCAAGGACCTAGCTTTGGCTTTGAGTAGCACATTCGTTAGTGCTTATCACGTTACTAAAAATAATTATATCAGTCTGTGTATCAACCAAGATCCACTCAGGAAAACAGAAACTACACCAGTTATTTCAACAGAGAGAATTTAATGTAGGGACTTGGTTAAATAAATATTTGAGGAAGTAAAAAGCACAAAGAGAACATAAAGGTAGCAGAGATATGGTCACTGCAGAAATCAGCTAACACCCTTCGGGCTGGAAGAAAAAAGGCAAAGGTCAGGATTATCAGACCCTAGAAGCTCAGATGGGCCTCGTGTTAGTCCCCCTGAGGGGCCCTACCCAGTTTGTGTTAGTCCCTCTGAGGGAGCATGATAAAACTCGTCCTGAATATGCTCAGAGAAGCTGCAAACCAGAATCAACTGATGCTGTCAGGGTGAGGCCGTTGTTGAAGGAATACTGATTGGAAAAACGAGCAAACCAGGGAAGATTAGTCCTTTTGCCCAGCTCTTCTTCCAGCCTTTCTGCAACCCCTTATCCGTGGAACATAACAGGGAGCCAGCTGGTCAAGGAGTAATACGGTTAGCAGAATCCCAGCCCCAGATACACAGAGTAGAGAAGGGTGGGTTTGGCACTAAGAAATAATAGTTCATTAAGTGGCACAGACAGGTAGGCTAGGTTTTAAGTATGTTCCTTCCCATTTTCCATGTCCAGTGCAGTTTAGCAGGGAGGCTCTGTTCATCACAGCCACTCAAGGACCAGACTTATGGAAATTTTCATAATCCCCAGAGCAGTGGGAAGCATATATGGAATCCTACTTTTAACGTTTATGCTCAGAAATTAAAAATATCACTCCTGGTCACATTTTGTTGGCCAAAGCAAGCCACATGACCATGACAAATTTCAGAGGTTATGGGGAGGTGCAATCTAACTCCCCAAAAGCCAAGTAAATAAATAAAAATGGTCCATGCATGAACTAAAAATGAGAATGTGGCATAAACCAAAAATTGCAATTAATGCAATTCTGATTAATCCAATTACCTAAAGTAAATACACACAGATGCACACACGGAAACATACACACACTATATCTATATCTATATCTATATCTATATCTATATCTATATCTATATCTATATCTATATCTATATCTATATCTATATCATCTATATCTATACCCACACACTTTAAATTAACACCTTGTCATGTTACACATAAGTGTTCCATAGGAGCCACAGTGAGACATACCCAGTCTCCAAGATACTTTGATGACTGAGATTGTGTATCTGCAATATTACCTCTAAAATTTTGTCCCCTAAACTGAAGCATTAAAAGGAGAATGTTGATAATATTTTGAAGGCACTTTTATTAGATTTTGAAAAAACAATGTAACAATGCAAGGAGGACTGTTCTCAACATGGAAAAATCTAAATCCCAGTATTGGTCCCCTTGACAAGACTGCAGTAAAAGAGGCTGAATTAGGCCTACAATTCAAATTGGTTTAATTTCAAGTGCCAATTTCTAATGCTTGGCAGTGGTTACTGGTAATAGAACCACCATCCTTCTTAAGAAACACTTTTATCTCATTTCCCCCAACTGTGGCCATGAGTTGATTTTTGAAACTCTAAGAGGCCAAACTTTTCTCATTGGTTATAGCCAGTAATCATGTTTTACTTTTAACATTAATGAGTCAAGAGTCACACATTTGAATCTCCAAAACTCTCCTCTGTGTGACTAAATTTTTGAGACATAGATTTATGTTTTTCTTCTCTAAACGTTTTCCAGTTTGGCCTGCATCCTTGAAGCAATGAGGTACACAGAATGGAAGACAGTACATACCTGCCAATTTCACACTTTTAAAAATAAGTCTCGGATGGCTGGTAAGCTCAGTTGGTTAGAGCGCGGTGCTCTTAACAACAAGGTCACTGGTTCAATCCCCTCATAGGCCACTGTGAGCTGCACCCTCCACAACTAGATTGAAACAACTACTTGATTTGGAGCTGATGAGTCCTGGAAAAAACACACTTAAAATAAATAAAAGTTTAAAAATAAGTCTCTTGGAAGAGGCAGAAAAATGTGGAAAGGCTTTCATTTTCCAATCATAAGAGCTACTGTCCTGCCCACTTCTACTCTTTAACCAGAATATAGACAATAAGATAACCTGGATGAGCCAAGGTATAGCTCAGGCAAGTGTGTTTGTTAGCACAAGTACTGCTAATAAACAATCAGACAGACATGGTATGCTAAAACATCTCAAAATGGCGCTCTCCCAAGTTCAAAGTGTTAAACCTTCAAATCCTGTCCCAAGCCTATATGAGTATGTAGATTTAAGATTGGGGAATGGGGTACTTTATGTGAGAGGGGAGGGGTACTAGTGATCAGAAGGACCCTGGCAGTCCCTGACATCCCCCCAACCCTGCCACTAATATGGCCAGATCACTTTAGTCTTCAGGTTCCTTTTAGGATGTCTGCTTTACAGGCATTAGTCCAACAGCATCATGTTTTTTCATCTAATCATCTTTGTAACACAGCACCAGCAGGTATGGCTTAGGTGCTATGTTTGGCTGGACTCTGGAAACTTCACGTGGCAGAAACCCAGTTCAAACTGCTTAGCCATAAAAAATCCGTTTTGACTCAAAAACCTAAAAACGCCTCTGGCATGACTAGATCCAAAGTTTCAACAATATAGGCAGGAATCTGGCTTAGCTTCCGTTGGATCTCTTCTCTTCTTCTTGGCTTCATGTTTGGGCTGGCTCTCCAGGATGGTAGCAAAATAAGCCACCAGCAGCTTCAGTCTATTGTGCCAGGTTAGCAGTCCCAGTGGAAAAGATCACACCTCTTTCCCAACAGCTCCAACAAAAATATAGGGCAATGTAGTCCTCTTGGCTGAATCCTGAGCCATATGAGAAGCTACAGTCATGGTCAGCCTCACCCACACCAGTTGGGCTGAGAGTGATAAAGGTAAGTATACAAAGAAAGTCAAGGGATGGATGCCAAAAGTATCAATATATGCCCAAGACCAGTACGGATGATTTAAGGATACAGCTGACACTAAGAGTTCTCAGGCACCTGCCTTTGAATGTTTCGGTGCAAAAGCCTATCAAGCAAGGAAATTAAGGCTCAGACTCAAAGGATAAGAAGACCTTAGAAAATCCTACGTAACCTCCATAGCATGGGTCAAATACACCACAGGGCTATAGCTGAGGGCTATCACTCAGCCGTGTGTCATATGGGATGAGTGGGAAAGCTAGCAGCACAGCACTAAATAAGGAGTGATGGTGAAAGGAACTTCAGCAGAGTCTAGGCAGCCAGACACTGTGCAGAATACACAGGTACAACTTCTGCTTCAAGCACATTAAAGTCAAAAAAACCACAAACAAACGAGAAAAGCTCTTACCTAAAAGGCACATTTTCCTTTTGAGGAAAATAACAGATAAGGAGCAGAAATTGGAGACCCATTTACTTTCTTTTCCCTCCAACACACTGAAGTAGGCTAGAAACAGCTTCTTAGAGCTCTCATTCTCTCTACTTGACAACATTCTAATGAAACGAAACACTACCTAGTTACTTAGCTATTTAATATCTCATCTACAATGCCTTGTCAGAATTTACTTGGGAGACTTGCAAATAAGGATTGTGCAGCAAATCTTTGGTGGCTGAGAAACACCATATTTTATTCCAGTTAGAAATTGAGATTCCATGAAAAGAAAAATTAAAGAACAGGAACTCTAATCAGAACTTGTTCAGATGTTTGGTTGGGCTAATCACAGAATACAGAGTTTAACTCAGTAAAGATGAACTGAGGCTTCAGAATGAACTATGGCTCAAAGTCTTCCCAGGGAGCATCAGAAAGATCTGTATTGTGAGGGGAGGGGGGGAGGGGGGGCGGAGGGAGGGATTTTTGGTGGAGTCACAAAGAATTCCAAGTCCACTCCTTGAGGAAGGCATGGAAAGAAGAAACCAGAGATGGGGTTTCCTTGCCTGGTTTATAGAGAATTTATTGCCTACTTCATTCTTCGTTACCTCTGCATCTTAAGACTCCTCGATTTCCCCTTGTTATACAACAAAATATAATCTTAAAAATAAAATAACAGACCCACACTTTGTAGGCACCTTGCATATATATTTAATACATAGCTGTTGATGAAAAAAATGGCAGGAACAAAGAAGAAAAGGAGAGAGGCAGGAAGAGAAGAAAAAGAAAAAATTACGAACACAATATTCCTCATAGTCCCTGTAAAAAAAACATTACCACTTGTACTTTCTAAAGGAAAAAATCAGACTATCGATATATTTTATCCTGACTTATTAATTCACTTGTATTTAAAATATGCAAAGATAAATATTAGATCAATTGTACTAATTCTTAATGCAACACTTTTATTAAAAAACGACAAAATTATACAAGAGGAGAATTGTTTTAGAAAGCTTGGCTATATAGTCATGAAGCCCAGGAAAACAGAAATGTCTACGTATTCCAAGAGGGTATGGCTATAAAGTGGCTTTGCAGTCCTTTACCTAAAGAACTTGTCTGCAGAGAATTAATTCCATGCTCAACTTCCTAGTCTTGGACGAGACAGGAACCATAGGTGCCCACAGAAACTTCACTGTCGTTATGTCCTACATGCGTCTCTCTTTCAAAGGTGACCTTGTTTTAAGAAGGAAAGGAATGTGCTTTGTCAGAGGATTGGCTTTATTAGAGGTACTCCAACCACCTTTCAAATTTAGAGAAAAATGTGATTTCTTGAGTTTCTGAAAAACAGACATTAGGAAGAAATGTGAGTTTCAGACTTTGGAAAATACAGGTGGCAGTGGCAAACATTATGATCAGTTCATTTTCTGAATTTGGCTTTCAAAGATTAGATTTGAAGTTTGTCAGCCACTTGTTCCCCTCTTTATTGCAAGCGGATAATACATATTATAAAGGAAGCCCAAATTATCTAAAATTTTATTAGTTAGGGCTAACATTATGCTAAATACACAAATAAACTTCAAGAAAAGCTGTGAATTCCCAGAAATACATATGAATTCATTCACAACTCCTCAACAGTTATTCGACAGGAGCAATGAGGATTTAAGAGGAGTTAAAAGCATGGATTACACATGCCTTAAAAAAATGAGCAATAAGAAACAACAACCAACAAAAGATCCAGCCTGGAATGTAAGGAACTTAGAAGTTGCTACTCCATCTTAACAACAAGTAAAAAAAGCTGAACAAACTGAAAAAAAAAATTAACAACTCTTCTTAGATCCATCAGAGAAGATACCACAGAGCAAGCCACTGTCCTGAAAATTGGAGACACTGATGGAATCACAACTTACTGTCGCAGAAATCCACAAACAGAAACTGCTATGGAAACCAGTGCCAAGGTAGGAAACTCTGAACCGTGAGTGATGAATTTCTGGAGGCACAGTGTGAACCAGTCAGAGAATTAAAAACTCCAGGAGGACTCACTCAAGGGGTACCCCACACTTTGGGAGTCTTACCTCCAGGAGTTCTACAAAGGCCTCACAGTAAATATCAGAGAAAAATATCCTCATCAGCACGCAGAAAATCAGTAAGGACATAACTGAACTCAACGGCACCATCAATCAAGGGATACAATTGAGAGCTATAGACTCCTTCACCAATAGTAGAATGCACATTCTCCACAAGTTCCCATGGAACATCCACCAACAGGTATCATATTCTGTGCCATAAAAGAATAGAATTGATACAGTTTGCTCTCAAACCCCAATAGAATTAAACTAGAAATCAATAACAGAAAGATAACTAGGAAATCCCAGCGTATGTGGAGATTAAACACCGCTTTTAAGTAACTCATGGGTCAAAGAAGAGCTCTCAAGAGAAGTTTAAAAATATTTTTAACTAAATGAGAATGCAAACACAACTTGTAAAAATTTGTGGGATGCAGCAAAAGCAGTAGATCATAAACCTACACGTAAAACCCAAAACTATACAACTCCAAGAAGGTAACTAAGGAGAAAATCTAGGTGACCTTGGGTATGGCAATGATATTTTAGATACAACACCAAAGGCATGATCCAAGAAAAAAATAATTGAGAAGCTTGATTACATTAAAATTAAAACTTTGGCTCTTTGAAAGACACTGTCAAGAGAATGAGAAGACAAGCAACACCCTAGGAGAAAACATTTGCAAAAGATACATCTGATAAAGTACCATTATCCAAAATCCACACAGAACTCTTAAAACTTGGCAATAAGAAAACAAACAACTCGATTAAAAAATGGGCAAAAGATCTGAACAGACAGCTCGTCAAAGAAGATATACAGATGGCAAGTAAGAAAATGGTTATGTTCCACATCATATATCATCAGGGAAATGCAAATTAAAACAACAATAAGATACCACTACACACCTGTTAGACTGGCCCAAATCCAAAACACTGACGGCACCAAATGCTGGTGAGGATGTGTGCAACACTGTTGATGAGAGTACAAAATGGTATATCCACTTCGGAAGACAGTTTGATGGTTTCTTATTAAATTAAACATACTCTTATCATATGATCCAGCAATCGTGCTCCTTGGTATTTACCCAAAAGAGTTGAAAATTTATGTCCACACAAAAACTTGCTCACACACAAAAGCATTAAGCAGTACAAATTGCCAGTTATAGTAATGGTCACAGAAATGTAAAGTACAGCATAGGGAATATAGTCAATAATATTATAATAACTAAGTATAGGATTATATGGGTACTAGACTTAGCAGGGTGATCACTTCGTAAGTTATATAAATGTCTAATCACTACATTATACACCTAAAACTAGTATAATATTATATGTCAACTATAATTGAAAAATTGGAAAAAAATACTCCTATACAGATCTTTGTAGCATCTTTACTCATTATTGCCAAAACTTGGAAGCAACCAAGATTTCCTTCGTTAAATGAATGGATAAATAAACAGTGATACATTCAGACAGTAAAAAATCATTCAGCACTAAAAAGAAATGAGCCACAAAGAAACATGGAAGAAACTTAAATGCATATTATTAAATGAGAGAAGCCAATCCTATATACTGTAGGATTCCAACTATATGACTTTCAGAAAAAGGCAAAATTTTAGAGCTAGTAGAAAGATCAGTAATTGCCAAGGGTTAGGGAGGAGATAAGGATGAACAGGCAGACCACACAGGAGTTTTAGGGGAGTGAAACTATGCTGTGCAATGCTGCAATGATGGATACACATCATTGCACATTGCACACTGATCAAAACCCATAGAATGTACAGCAACAAGAGTAAACCCTAATGTGAACTATGGACTTTGGGCGATAATGATGTATCAATGTAAGTTCACTGATTGAAATAAATGTCCCACTGTTGTGCAGAGAGGTTGTGCGTGTGTGGGGACAGGCGTATACGGGAATTCTCTGTAGTTTCCACTCCATTTTTCTGTGAACATAAAACTGCTGTTAAAAATAAAGTTTATTAATTTAAAAATGAACAATAATGCAAAGACAATTAGAATGTATTGGACAAGCACGCGTCTTCCACAAAGACTTGTGGGATACAGATTTGTTAATTCAACAACAACAAAAATGAGCACCTACGTCATAGGAGTCACTGTCTGAGTTACCAGGAGTACAAAATAAAGGAGACCTAGATCCTATCTAGTGGGGTGAAGATATAGCACATAATTATAACATATTGTGAGAAGTGCTATAATGAAGATATGTGCAAAATATTGTGGAGCACGGAAGAAACAGCTATCATAGAATTTCAACATTTAATTTATGTACTGAACTATGGAAGCTACCATTGGTGAAGAAGAGGTATCACTATAACAAATGAATGTGTTAATTTGTACAAAATTTACAGAAGCTTCATAGTAAGATGGAAAGGAAAAAACCTAAAGATAAATCTAGTGCCCACCTGACACTATACATTGTTATTACAATATTATTGACTATATTCCTATAAGGGCTCTTTTTGAAAGTGTGTCTCCCATTTTACATAGAAATTCTTATTTTACAAAATAGATAAATGATGGGATTATTATTTAATTTTCATGAGCACTCACCATAGAATTATACCTGTTAAAAACTTCCCTCATACATTTAAAATGAACTAATAAAATTTCAGTTTGTTTTTATTTGTTAACTTATATGAAATTCTTCCCAAAAAAATAGTAATTGAATTGGTCTTCTTAAAACCATTCAATGTCGAAATAATTCTTCCCACCCAAGCATGATATGACCATAAAAGGTGAAGACTCCAGAATACAAGAATACATTAACTGACCAGGTCTTTTTATTAAACACATTTTAAGTTATTAAAGTAATTTACACAAAGTAGGCCCTCAATAAATTGGAGGTGAGCTGAGTTGAGCTGAGTGGAACAGAACGGAACGGAACGGAACGGAACTGAACTGAACGCTGAACTGAATTGCAACACAGTATGCTTATAGGGACAAAACATAAAGGAAACTGAGCCACAGTTATCTCCAACAATGTTTCTGTAAAGCAACCAGTTCATAAGCAATTGGTAAGTAGAGGAATTCTACCAGTGTAGAATGCAGAAATTGTGTTGATTGATACACATTTTTTTCCAAGAAGGGAAGTCAGTACAATGGAGGAAAAGTATAACCTTCAGCAGGAAAGGAGAGCTGTCTCAGCTTGGTAACTGCACAGACAGGAGCCGTTTCAGTTTTATATTATTTCAAATGAGTACCTGTACCCAGGATCCCTTCTCCAAAAGGTGCACCCCAGCCTTGAAATGCTCTTCTTCCTGTGCTCTGAGCTGCAATTCCAATTTTACTGTCTCATGTTAGCAAGTCAGCATTTTCATTCTATTTTGTTTGTGTATTTTTAATATTCCCTGAAGCAGACCCCAGCTGCTTTGCCTTCAGACACTTACTGTTTTTGTTAAAGTTCTGGTTATAAAGTTGCATAGGTTTTAAGTGCTGTGCACCAATTCTATTTTCCCATAAGCCTTGTTATTTTTAGTACACAATTTTTCAGAATAGGAGGTTTTCCAGGTACATAAATTTTATGTTCTACCAAAAACCACTGCAGTTACAAATTATTCTCTTAAAAGAACAAATAACTAGTATGTTTTGATGATATAGGCTGTTCTTAATTTGTTTTTCTAATCCCAAAGATTTGAGGGGAGGAGAGGAGTTAGGAGTTAATCAATTAGCTCTGTTACGGCTCGAATGACTTCAATATCCTCCCAACCCTTCCATTTGCTCTCACCTGGCCTCTTTTTTCTATTTCCAGAAAACATCATGCCCATCTCAGGACCTTTACAGATATTCTCTTTCTTATCATCCATGTGTCAGCTCAAATGTCACTCTCTCAGAAAAAGCTTTCCTGACCACCTTACTTACCTAAGGCGGCCCTCCCACAAATTTCTGTCCTATCACATATCACCTTCCTCTTTCATTGCCTTCCTAACACTTAACATTTCCTGATTTTTGTTTGTGATTTGTCAGACACATGAAATCCTTGACTACATCTGCCTTGTTAACTAGAGAAATGAAGCAAGAGACCAGGGTGCTTACAGCCAGAGGACTGGGCGTGGTGAGAAGACCTGAACACCTGTAATCTATTGTCTACCTACCTATGTTTCTAGTTTCATTGCATATTGCTTTCCCTAACAGCTTCTCATCACAACCCTAGCAATTATTAAAAGTTTAGGAGGAACAATCAATCTCCTAGCTTACTCTTAGGCCACACCCTAACCCCGCCGGTTCATTGATAAATCCTCAGTGTCTAGAACAGTTGGCTTCTAGGAGGCACTACACAAATATTTCTTGACTGTATGACATTATAATAAAAGAAAAAACTACTAATTGCCTAATTAAGAGATTTTTCTCCAGCCACTCAACCCCTAAATAGTTGAATCTAGTCCATTTGTTTTGTTCTCCTCTGTGCTTTTGTGTTCCCTATATGATTCGCTCTCAATACATACAGTTGAACATACCCACCACATTTTCAAGTTCTTCTTGTTCTCTGTGTCTTCTATGGAGCGTTCTTCAGTTGTTTTCCCGTTCGCTTTGATGATTGTTTGGGCTTTTTAAATCTGTATCATCTAAAGACAATGGTATAAAAAAACAAGTAAAGTTGAGTCAATGGATGCCTCAGTGACTCAAATAATTTGAGCACAGTGTGTTCTAGTGGAAACACTTGCTTCAAAATAGAAAGTAGATGACAGATTGAATGATCTTAATATCCATTTTCGGAATGGGTTGATGTCCGTAGAGTCTTATGTCTTTTACTGTCATAAATAAATGAAAATAAATTATACTCTTTAAGATTATTCTTTTAAATATACCATACAATTTATATTTTTTCCCTTTTTTCCTAATCCAAGCTCCAATTTCAAAGAATGGTTCTCCAGGAAAGAGAACTACTCTAGATCTGTAAGATTGAAACTATGCGTTAGTTGGAATTAACATTTAGATTGTTTTTCCATAATAATAAAATTACTAATGAAGCCATAAAAATTTGAACCAGACAAATACGTATTTTCATCTATAAGAAACCATATGATATGAATACATGTTTTAATTTGTACTTAACTTTATTATTTAGGTTGGTGTTATATAGCTATAATCACTGTGATAGATACGGGCACTGGTTATAGTTGGTACTTTTGTTCATTCACCTATCATCACTGAATAATTTGACTCATGATTATAATGTTCAACTTAATACAGATGAAAATTTCTAATTAATATACAAAAGTTCAGGTACATGGCACTTTGTTCTAACTCAACAAGAGCTTTAAGCCCCACTGGCTCCCACAGCTGCTTCACTGTCACCTTCTAATAAGATTTTGATTCTCTGAATAGTATTTTTAAATGTAAATAATACCTTTAAAGCAAAAACATTGGAAAACTCTGGGACTAATGCAGCTGCAAATAAAAAACAAAAATTAAAAAAAAAAACTAGGAAATTGAATATTCCCAATACAATAACAAATGAATTCACTGTAGATGAAGCATTTTCCATTAACTGGTACCATGGAGGCGAGGTGGCTTAGCTGTCAAGAAATTTCCCATGTGGTTGCTAGGGACAAATCAGTCCAGCACAAATGAATCTCATCCTATTTACCTCACTTCTAAAACCGTTATATTAATTGGTTCAATTCAGCATGGACGATAAACACAGTTAGCAGGCTAAGGGATAAAAAAGACAGGGAAAGCTTGGCATTAATACACAGTGGCAGTTCCACAGAGAAGTTTTCACCAGTATTTCACATAAATACAAGCTAATAAATAGTAGCATTATTATGCTAATGTTATTTGATGATGATGACCGGTGACACTTACTGAGCTGCTAAGAGGTACCAGGCTCTGTTCTACTCAGTACCACACACGTCAACTCACTACAATAAGCTCTACTTTAGAGACAAAGAAGGTGGGGCTTAGAGAAGGTAAGGAACTTGTCAGCGATTACATCATCAGTAAACAGCAAACCCGGAACTCCCTCCTTCAACTCCAGAGTCGGTCTTCCTCACTACCATAATAAACCACTGCGTGGCACAGATAAACGCTAAAATCTATTAGGGTGGTGCAAAAGTAATTGCAGTTTAAAAGCTTAAAAACAACTGCAAAAACCGCAATTATTTTTGCACCAATAATAATATCAGTTTCCTTCTAGTGATGTCAGGGCATGTGCTTTTCTCTTCTTAATGGATTGATTGATGGGGGAATTGACTTGGAGAGGCCACCAGTGGCTTCTCTCACACGCAACTTTTTTGGTTGTTGTTGTTTATTGGGGTGACAATTGTTAGTAAAGTTACATAGATTTCAGGTGTGAAATTCTGTATTGCATCATCTATAAATCCCATTGTGTGTTCACCACCCAGAGTCAGTTCTCCTTCCATCACTATATTTTTGATCCCCTTTACCCTCATCTACCACCCCCCTCCCCCCTTACCCTCTGGTAACCACTAAACTATTGTCTGTGTCTATGAGTTTCTGTTTCTCATTTGTTTGTCTTGTTCTTTTGTTGTTTATGGTTCATATACCACATATCAGTGAAATCATATGGCTCTCTGCTTTTTCTGTCTGACTGATTTCACTTAGCATAATAATCTTAAGATCCATCCATGTTGTCACAAATGGGATTTTTTTTTTTTTTTGTCATAAAAAGGTATCCAAGACCACTCTCCTAGAAGAACAGGCATAGCAAAGAGATCTAAAAATAATATCTTTACCCAATTGTATGTTATTCATGCTGTTGGAAACATGAGATAAAGATAATCTGTAAGGTCCTTTCTAGTCTCCAGTGCTTCCTGGCTTTCATCCTGTGTTCTGCTATAACCAAGTCCAATTTCTTCAGCCACATCAGAAACAGAGAGCCATTATCCTGCTTCATGCAGGCTACACCAGCTATTGAAATAACGGACTGCTAGTGTGAAAATTAAATTACCTCTCCCAAATATTTTCTAAAATTCCAGACATTTTAATTTTCTTGTGCTTTCCAAAGTTCAGCCTTACCTCTTTATGCATTTCCACGAGGTCATAGCCCTATGATTATTGATTCATGGATATAACAAATTCAAAAAGAGTTGTTAATAGAATGCTCTCAAAGCCTCTGTGGCTCAGGAAATCAAATTCATCTTTCATAACTACTTTAAATCCAATAAATATTCAATTGTTACACTTGTTACCTCCTAACGGAAAATCAATTACTCAGTTTAGTAAGGTTTTGTCATTTGGTCTAATCCACCTGGCAACAATGCAGGGCCAGCAAAGTCATCGTCAAAGAGGCAAGCCCTGATAATTGTCTCCTTTTGCCCTCTCTATAGGTCAAACAGCTTAAAAAAAAAAAAGAAAGAAAAAGAAAAAGAAAACAACACTAATGTGGGGAAATGGGCAAAATTTTAATTGAGGTATAACATAAATTGTACAAATCTGAAATACACAACTTAATGAATCTTTACATACGTATAACCAACCCCTTTTTAATCCTCATTCTTATAACCCCACTGGATATCTCCAGCACCACAGAAGTTTCTTTTGTGTCCCCTCCAGGTCAATATTCCCCCCCACCAAGAATAACCAGTACTCTAGCTTTTATCCTCATGAATCCATTCTGCATGCTTCTGAACTTTAAAAAAAAAAAGAAAGATAAAGTGGAACTATACAGATACAAGATGTATGCTTTTGTATCTGTCTTTTTCTACTCAATATTATTTTTAAGATTAAACCATGTTGTTGCTTGGATAAATGGTTCATTCTTTTATATTGTTATGCAGGTATTCTATTCTGTAAAAGGGCCATTTAAATTGTTTCTAGTTTGGGGCTATTCTGACTAATGGTGATAGGCATATTCTCACACAAATAATTTCTGCCTGGTAATGCCCAGGGCTAACATTGCTGGACGATGGTATAGATATGTTGTCACTCTTAGATGCTGCCAGTTTTCCAAAGCAATTGTACCAACTGATTCCCACCAGAAGTGTATGAGACCTCCAAATGCTTCACATACTTAACTGGTGTATTGATTTTTAAATTAGCTGAGGGCAAGAACCTTTCTCAAATTTGCCTGTGACCTCCAAATTTCTAGTCATCCCCAAATCTAATTTCAATCTTTATTTCCCAGAATTAAAGCAACCAGAAATATTTGTTCAGATAGTTAATCTGAAGTCGATGAAATGCAAAGAGTTCTTTTTTTTTTTTTTTTTTCAGATCAAATATAAACATTTTCTGGTAACAGCAATTGGCTAATGGAGATAAAAAATGAGGTTTCCATTGAATGTGTCTGCAAGAGTTTTAACAAAAGTCTATGTATTTAAGCAGGCTGGCTGACAATGGCTTTCCACAAGAATTAAGCAATTAGATTATTCTATTTTTCTCCTTTGCAAATAAATGTGCCCTTAGCCTACACAGTGGGGAATGAGAGCTCCTGGTCTGCAAAGTGTAGCCTCTGCTTTATCTCATCTGTCTTCATTAGCTGTCACAAGGGCTAATATAAGAAAGTTCCACCTCCAGCAATTTATTTTGGAACCAATTTGATGAAGTCTGTGCACAAAAGGCCCATTTCTCAAAAATACAGAATGTGCATGTTTGGGAGACAGAACATTTTGATAAAGTGGCAGATAAATATAACATTCCCTGAAATTAACACAGATATGTCCATGCGGTCTGAGTAAACAGATATTGCCTTTTTCTAAAATTCTTACAAAATAAATTGCCCTCCCCTGGCATATGTCATATGCAAATATATATTATATATTATACATATATATATAATATATATACACATATATAATATGTATAACATATATATTATATATATATATATATATATATATATATATATCAATTCTATTCCGCTTCACCTACCTATTATGCTCCATGACCCCTATTATTCTTTTTAAGACCCCATTTCCTCAAAGTCTGAGTGTTGCTTACATCTAGACATTCTTTCGTATGCACATTTTTTTCATATGCAACATTTCTTTTGTCGTAAAAAGGTATCCAAGACCATTCTCCTAGATGATCAAACAAGATAGTTCTTCAGATGGTTGATGTCTCTTCATTCTCTATGACCATTTCTGAAGAAACTCTTTGCTTCTCTAAGTACAAACACAACCTCTCTAAGAGCTTACATTTTTCATCTTCTCTCATAAATGTGAGCCTCATCCCATGAACTTTGTGAAATCACCTACTATAAAGTGAAAATTGCTTTCATTTAGTCCAAAGCTCTTTATCTTCTGAAAGACTGTGTATCAAAAAGGCCATGATGGGCTTATTTTGGCTCATCATGCTGGAATCCCTGATTTGTCATCTTTCATCTCCTGGGTGTTCTCATGTGCCTCTCTGATCCAGTCCTCACCTGCTTCTCTCTAATTACCCAGCCCTCTACAAGTCCTCCTTTCTACCCGCTCCTCATTATCATTTAAATATGCTAATGTAAACCCCATTTTTCAAAACAAACAAATTCTCTACCTTCAACCCCCACTCACCTGGATTCCTAAAATAGACTTTTAATATATCTTCTTAAGTCCATTCTGTCTCCATTTTCCACACCAAAAGGAAACTTCCAAAATATAAATATGATGAAGTCATTCCCTGTTTTACAATCTTTCAATGGCTTCTTTAGGGGAAACGTCCAAACCCCTTACCGTAATGTAAAACACCAAACCTCCTGTGACTGAACCTCTTCGGTATGTCTCTTGCCATTCTTACCCTACCCACCAGCTGAACTGAACTTACTTCCTGTGCCCTGTGCATTCTGACCACAAGACCATCACACTTACTCTTTCTCTGTATGAAACGATCTGCCACACACCCCCACACCCCCACTGGTCCTTCAGAGGATCACTTCCTTTACCAGACAGGTCAAACTGCTCAGCTGTGCGTCCCCATTACACCCTGTACTTCTAATATCACTCTTTAGTTTACTTTGTTACACAGCGTTTTCTACTTCACTTTAAACACCTTGAGGACTGAAGTAAAGTTGCCCATTTTCTCACATTTCAGTGCTTAGCACAGTGCCCAACATTGAGTATCTACCCAATACATATGTATGGGATGAATAAAAAATCATTAATTAATGCTTAAGGTAATTATCGCTATTTTTTCCTTCCAGAGCAAGTTACCTTCCCTAAAAGTTATTTGTTTGCATCCATCAGCAACTCCTAACACTTAATTTTCCAAATAGCCATGCCTGTACAAGAGCAGGGGAGATGAACAAGAGAGAGGTCCTGCTGACAAGGAGCTTGTGGTCCAGCAGGCAACAGGCAAAGCCCCAGTTAGCTGAAGAAAAAGGAGAAAATATGAGTAATTCCACCAGGATTATAAGTACTATGGTTAGAAATGAAGCTCTGAAAATAGTTAAGAGTTTCAATCAATGGAGATGGAGGCAGGAATCTTGAAAGTAGACAGAGTCTTAAGAAGATAGCAAAGCTAGAAAATGAGAACTGTGAAAACTTGAATAGCAAGGAGTGTGAGGAATGTGAGTAGTCTTTTTTTTCTAGAGCTTAGGAAATGACATTGGGAGTAGACATACCAGAAAGATATTTTGGAGTCATATCATAGAGGGCTCTGATGCTAAGGAAAGAACAATGTACATATTAAGTAGTCAGTGGAGAGCCAACATATAGTTTGAGCAAAACAGTGACATGATTGGAGCTGAATTTTTGGGAGATTTTTTCCCCCCAGTGCTGTATAGAATAGATTAAGGGAGGAAGATACTAGAAGTGGGAAAATTCCCATACTTCATCAAAGTTAAAAAAAACAATGGTAATGGTGTTCATAACACCAAATTGCCGGTTTGGTCCCCACATGGGCTGCTGTGAACTACTCCCTCCTTAAAAAAAAAAAAAAAAAAAAAAAAGACAAGAAGCACCATTGTTTAATTTAGCATTGAAAAAGAAAAGTTAATATTCAAGATGGAGAATATGTTAGGAGGCTGGAAGTTGCAATGTGGTCTCTCCCCTTGAGGAGCATCTGTTGTAGTAACCCAAATAGAAAGTGTGATAAAGAATTAAAGTGTGATAGAGGAAATACAGACTAGAAGAGTAAACAAGACTTAAACTTGGCATCGGTCTAAGGACAAAAAAAATCTTCTCACAAAATTGAACTACACAGCAATTCTTATATAAATTGGTGGTCTGAATCATACTATCAGTGTGATCCGGAAAATCTCATGCAGAGAATTTAAGAGAAAGGACAAAAGAGATAATGTAGAGTTGGAATTTATACAACCTGGCAAAAAATTTAATGTGGTGGGAGATGAAGGAGAGGAAAAGTTTAGAGACTGAGAGTCTGATCCACAACGAGTGGCACAGGGCAGTGTCTGCGGCAGACAGAGAAGTCACTAGTAGAGGCTGTCTGGGAAGGGACAGGAGTGTAGTTGTCTACAGGTTGCATTTTAACTTTCCATTTTCTATTTTTCCAGATGATGGTTTATAATAGGAAAATGGACATGCAGATGAAGAGTTTAGGATTACAATATTTTAAAAAATCGAATCCTGTATATTGTTTGTGAGTTGGATAAAAATGCATAGAAAAACTATGTAATAACACATGCCCCACCTCTTATGCCCAAGAGAAATAGCAGATGTTAAAAGACTATATATTAAGGAGGAGAGGAACTTTCATGTTTTTTTCTACATATATTTGTATTATTTAAATTTTTATAATGATCGTGTTCTCATCAAGTATGATGTCATTTTAAAAGCTTTGATATAAAACATTTGACACTAGAAATGTAGATTGAGGTATCATTGGCATAAAAATGAGAGTAGAAGATGCAGGAGAATAGCTGGAAAAAGACAGATCTACAAAACATATGGTCTGAGGATGAAGCCTGGAAACATATTCCTAGAGAATGGGAGGGAGACAAAACCAAGGAAAGGAAAACATCTGTCCAACAGCTAAACAGAAAACCAATAATATGCGGTATCACTTAAAGCAAAAGAGAAGTTGGGGGAGGGAGACAGAAACAAGTTACTATGTGTCAGCCATTGTATTAGTGACAAAACAGAGATAGTTGGCATGTGTTGGGGATTCATTATACATCATAATATGCTAAGAATTTTACAGTAATAATTTCATTATTTCCTCCTACGTAGCCTAAAGGTATATATAAAAGTCTTCTTGGAAATGTGGAAACTTAGGTTTAGAGAAGTTAAGATTTAAAATTTCATAGCTAGTTTAGATGAAGAGTCCAAGTACAAAGCCAGTTCTGAATTCAGGGACTTTGTTCAGAATTCTGGCCATTCGCTTTTACTTGGAAAGAGGAGCAAATTATCAAATGCTGCACTGATGTAGTGAAGGCGATAACTAACAGAAGGGGCTCAGAGCGAGTGTTTGTAAAACACTGATTTTTTTTTAGTTTCACGTGTACAAAACAATGTAATAGTTAGACATTTGCACCCCTCACAAAGTGATAACCCCCTCACTCCCAATCTACTGCCCCTCTGGCATAGTATATAGCTTTACAATTCCACTGAATCCATTCCCTATGCTATAAAACTCTGATTTTTGAGAACAGCATTTCAGTGAGTGGAGTGAAGGCAAAATGCAAGAAATAAAAATGCAAATAAAGCCTTGGCAGCTACAGGAGTCAGAGTAATATTTTTAATGTGGAATTAAAGAGAGGGGTATGTGTGGTTGAAGACGAGAGGGGATATTATTAATGGAATAATGTCCTGGAAGAGAAGGGGTCATGACCATCAATGGAAGTCCCAATCTTGGAACATATTGCATTTTGAAAGGAGTGAAAAAAGAGAGAGAAAGATCCTTAGTGGAATGAACTAAGAAAACTTCTACTGAGTGGCTTCAAACAAGAGTGAATGGTATAGGGTTGGGGACCTGAGAAATGTAGAGATTTTGAACAATCACTATGAGAAATATGATAGAAAGTCAATAACAATGTGACCAAAAAGTTACTGAGTGGCAGAATGAGTCTAATTAAGAAAATAGCATGGATTTTATTGGCACACTTACCCAGATTTTTAACTTTACTGGAAAACATGCAATAATCTAATGTTCTAAGGAATTGCCTATAAGAGTTAAATTTTTTTTTGCTACAAAATGGGTGGGGAAACCAGATATTAGGCAGGGGCCTGGAGTTTATCAGGCCTGAAATCAGGCCTTGGACTGTAACATCTCTATAGTCTTGAGAATTTTATTTCATCTCTAAGCCTCAAATTTTTAATCTGTAGAATTAACATAATAACAGTGCCTATCCCCATAATTTGTTATGCGAAATAGATGGTTGCATGGCACATTATAGGTAACCCCTGTATAACACAGCACTTCTATAACACGGTTTTGCTCTAACATGGTTCAAGAATTGGGGGAAACCCTCGTACAACACGGCATCATTGAACACGGTTTATCTCTAACATGGTTTGAGAATTAGAGAAATCCCCAAACAACACGGACAGTAATGGCAGCTTTTAAGAGCAAAAACATCTCATTCGAAAATTAGGGAAATCCCTGAACAACATGGAAAATAGTAAGAGCTTTTAAGAGCAAAAGATACCTCATTTGAAATTTTTCATTTGAGCGTGGATATCATATCAGATTTGACTGCAGAATTTTAAAATTGATTAGAATTTTAAATCCATTTTTTTGTGGAATATTAATTTCAGAGGATGAAGATATCTTTTCAAAAAGAAAATGTCCTCGGTTAATGGTGCTTAGTACTGATGACGAAGAAAACATTATTTAATACATATTAATATGTTATACTTTTGGTGAAAATTGCTTTAATAAAGATATTTCTCTTAATTATAAAAATATAATAGGTTTTTTTTTTAATTTTTGGAACCTAACCCCTTTTTTTGTACTAGTTCTTTGTTTCATATAATGCGATTCGCATAACACGGCATTTTTAGGAACCTAACAATCATGTTATACTGGGTTACTTGTATTTCACACATTCCATGTTCTCAATACATAATTAATAATTGGAGAATTAAGAGAAATGTATCAGAGGACTGAAAGATAAGGAACAGTGTTAGTTAAGAATGAATGATGGCATAGAAAACAAAAAAGACAAGAGGTTGTTATCAGAGCAGAAAATTTCAGAATCTGAGATCTTACAGGCAAAGCAGTTTTGACTGATGGAATGCAAGGTCAAGCCAATTGATTAAGTAATTTTTAAAAATGGAGGCCACGGAACTGAGGCATCTGGTAAATAGGGAAGGAAGTATAAAGATATTCCCAAGGGAGAGTAATGAGGAAGACAGAAAGACAGATAGGTGATGCATACAATCATTAAGCATGGTAGGAGAAAGTATATGTTGTTTATAGGTAAATAAGAAAAGCAATAAGAGAAAAACAGTATAAAGGAACTTTAAGAAATTACTAATGGAGAACAAAGAATATATAAAACTCTCTCGGAATACAATGTGGGAAAAGTATTGTCAAGAATTTTAAAGGGTTTTAAAATTTTATGTTACTTTCAAGTAACAAGTTAGCCTGCCACAGCTTCATGGGTGCTGGAAAAAGACATAAAACTCTTCCATAACATTATATATACCAAGGGTGACAAAAAAATGTATACAAGTATACACTTTGGTCAGCGTTGCTCAAGCAATAGTTTGCCATAATCAGAAGGGTCTGGACCACTTTGAGCCCTTGTAATTGCAGAAGTCAAACAGTATATATTAAGTATTACAATTTTAATACAGTTTTTCTTTCTTAAAATATGTGTACATTTTTTTGAGACCCTCTCATTTTTTTGGCACCCTCTGTAAAGTTTTATAAAAACAGCATTCATCAGCGAGTTATCATTTTCTTGTGTCATTTGGAGAGACTTAATTCTTTTAGGAGGATATGAAAAGGGTGACACCTGCACTCTCTGTGGGTTGAAAATACAGGACAGGAAGCACGAGCTTTGGGAAACCAAAGCTTTTATGATAGGCAGTAAACATGCATGCCTTTTGCTCTGAAGGGAGACATTATCTCTCACTCCCAAAGCTGTTCGCTGTACAAGCATCCTTGAAAAAATAGTCTGGAATGTGGGCAGCCAGTGCCTCCACTCATAAAATATGCAGAAATGCAAGAGACTCCTGGAGAATTATCTCCTAACAAGTTCTTCTATTCAAAAAAGGTGGAACGAAAATATTGTCAGGGAAAAACAGGCTTCAATCAATGCAAAGAGATAAAAATAGAGTCACAATATATACACAAATTTAACCTCATTTCAATGAAAATTCCTTCTCTCTTTTTTTTTTTTTTTTTGCTTTCCAAGGCAATCTTCTTGCTTTTTTCATATATACATATTTTTCATATTTACATATATATGTATATGAAAATATATATATTTTTTTTAAATTAAAGTTTATTGGGGTGACAATTGTTTCCCTCTCCTGGGTATCTATCCAAAATATCTGAAAACATTTATCCATAAAGACCTATGTGCTGTAATGTTTATTGCAGCTTTATTTACAGTGGCCAAGACATGGAAATAACCAAAGTATCCTGTGCTGGATGAATGGATATAGATGAATGGATAAAGAAAATTCCTTCTCTTAGGGAGAGTTTTTCTTCTATGCTAGTATGTTAGTGGTTGGGGCTTATCCAGCTTGTTAGTTTCACCTCCTTGGCTCCCACACTCATCTTCACCTATAAAATTCAGGGTTTCTCAGGCTCCCTGTCTATTTATTCAGTGACTATCATGATAAAATATACTGCTTCTAACTACAGAAAAGTTATTTGCTACTTACAGAATTCTGGCATTGTTATATACTCATTCTGCTATCTGTGCATTTGTGTATTACATTACTCCAGGCTGTACTCTTAGTCTCTCATAAGAAACACATTTCTTGGAGACTTCCAAAAATGACATGGAAATTCTGTTTCTCTGAGAGTTAAGATAAAGAACTGGAACTGAGCTGAGTATGTTTCTTCACACAGTGAAACACTAGGAATGGTGGAAATTCAGAAAGAGAAAGCTTTATTATAAATTTGAAAACTCACATATTATAAGCAATCCACCAGCATCTTCTTTGATCACATGAAACATTAAAATTGAATCCACAGCAATTGAACTTACTTACAATTTCACCCATGTGATACCATAGCTTTATAAAACACAGCATTTTTTTTTCTGCATAATGCCAGAAAAATCCCTGAAAAAATAAAGGTTTATTCACAAACCCATATTTAATCTGTCTTGTGAAAAATATCTGGATTTTTATGATCAGCTGCTCCTAAGCACTGACTGGGCCCAATGTCTAAGAGTGAAAGTGTTTTACTTTTCATCTGGAATTCGCTATCAACTGCTGTTATCTTTCTTACCCTTGTAGGAAAAGGCTACAAATAAAAATTAAGCTTTACTCTCCCTTTTAGGAAAGGGCAGTTTCCTTTTTATATAAGGCAATAATGATGGTTACTGTTCCCTCAGCCTAACTGTAGGCCAATTGTCAACAAAAAACCAGAGCCTGACAGTAGTTAAAGCAGTAAAAACACATTTTTATTCAGGACTATTGCAATAGGAGAAAAAAGATTTTTCTCTTTTCTCCTGGGCTCAATTCCAAATACAACAGGGAAAAAGTGGGAATTTATAGCCAAGGAGAAGCGTGAAGAGGTTACCTAATCAGATTCTTGCTGAAGGCAGGCCAGGGTGTTCAGACATCGCCAGGGAGATGGTGGGAGATAAGGAACTTGATCAGAGATCAAGAGTGATCAGATATCAAGGGTGGGGTATTCTGGCTAAATGGACTTGAGAGGTTTCTTGCTAAAACTAGACTCTACGAGGATAGAAACAGAAACCCAAGGGTCAGGTTTAGTCGAGCAGATGGCTCAGTGGTGTCCAACTAAAGTTTGGTTGAGGAGAGAATCTTTGTTATAGGCACTCTTCTAAGCACTTCACATACATGAATTCATTTAACCCTCATAACAATACCGTAAGGCATATTCTGATACTTTCCCATTTTAAAGATGTAGATATTGAGGCACAGAGAGGTTAAATGATTTGCCCAAAATCCCATGGCTAGTAGGGGATAAAGCTGGGATTTCAATCCAGGCAGTCTAGTTCTAGACTGTGTATGTCTTGCAAGAGCAGTATTACTAATGGTGACATTCATTGAGCACTTACCATATTCCAGCCACTCGGCTAATTGCTTTGCATGCTTTATCTCACTGAAACCTAAAAACGACCCTGTGAATTTGACTTCACTATTATTCCCATATTAAAGATTGTTGACTTACAGCTGCCAAACCATTTGTTCCCCCGCGCTCTTCCCAGGATTTCACAAGGGAATGCCTCAGCAAACTGAGGCCCGATGGAGAGATATCGGAAAAGCTCCTTTGAGGGGAAGTCTCAGCAAACTGAGACTGGATGAAATTATATCGGTCCCTCCCCTTCAATGGATTCTTTGGAGGTGTGTGTGTGTGTGTGTGTGTGTGTGTGTGTGTGTGTGTGTGTGAAGGCAAAGTTCAGCCTGGAACACAATGGGAGCTTTCGGAAAGACAGCCAGCAGGCTACATAACACACAGATCTTGAGATTAACAATCTTTTACCTCCTTAGAAGTTAACCAATAAAAGCTATGTGTTGGCCTGATTCAGGGCTCAGTCTTTGAGGCTGGAGTCCCTTGGCCTGCTAGCACTCTATTCTTGACTACTGTCTTTTCTTAGCCCTGCGCCACCCTTCTCACGTCCCAAAGCTCTTGTCGTGCTGGACACAACAAAAGATGATAAAACTGAGGTTTCAAGAGGTTACCATGGTCATATAGCTAGTACGTGGCAATGGTCGTATGACTGGCAGTAGCAAAGGCGGAACTTAAACCCAAGGTTTTTCATTCCAAACCCGTATTCCTAACTTTCATTTCCTGATAAGTTTTTGCAGTCAATAAATATTTATAAGGCTTCTGCGGGGCATTGTGCAAGGCACTAAGGCTATAACAGGGAAAAGAGTAATTTTCACCACCCTCACAGAGCTTAGTCTATGGAACAATCAACCTATGTCAGTTTCAACCCAGAATGATCGATGTTGAATAGAACTGGGCACAGGGTGCGTTGAGAGCAGACAGGAGGCATTTGACTCTGGTTTGGGAGAATAGGGTAGGCTTCCCAGAGGTCACCAAAGTCTTTGTAGAGGAGGCAACATCTGAGCACAGGTCTGTATCCCCAAAGAAACTTGTGGAGTAGCAGGAGTTAGCCAGAAAGCCAAACAGTGAAATGTGTTCCAAGCTGAGGGAAGAGCAGGTGCACTGACTCCAAGGCCACTGTGGGAGGTGAGTATGACCAGAGCACAGGTGAGGAGGAACACACAGCGATGTACTGGAGAGGTGTGTGGGAACAGGATCATGAACAGTCTTGTTGACCAACTCAAGAAATTCACACTTAATTCTAAGGGCAGCAAGGAACCGCTAAAGAAAATAACATAGCTCCATTTGTATGCTAGGAAGACCACTCAGGCTGCCTCATGAGGGTGAGCCTCTGGAAGGGGAACTGGACTGATGGAAGGAGGACCAATTACAAGATGGTTGCAGGAAGATGGGTAAGCAGGTGAGTGGTAGTTACAAGAACGAGAAGTGGATGGATTTGAAAGTGTTTCCCGAAGTAATTCGAAATTTCCAGGACTTGGTAGGTAGGGCTGTCAGAGAAGTCAAATGACATGCAGATTTCTAGCTTGGAAATCTATTCAAAGAGGAAGACAATATAACAGCAGGCTTAAGAGAGAAAATTATTTCTGTTTGAGAAATGCTGAGCTGTATGTGCTTGTGAGACACCTCGCTGGATAAGTTGCTAACATGGTTGATAAGATTGTAACTTGGAAGTTCTGGAGATAAAGATGAGGGAACCATCTTCATGCAAATAGTAGTTAAAGCATCAGGGCTTATGAGATCACCCAGAGGAAGGGTGTAGAGTAAGGAGAAAAATAAGTCTTGGAGACCAGTCTTTAAAGGTTCAAAAGAGGGTTTTCAAAAGAGACAGAAAGACTGGCCTGAGAGGGGGAAGGAGAACCAGGTGTGAGCATCACAGGCACCAGGAGAAAAGGTTTTAAGCAGGAAGGAATGACCACCATGTAAATTGCTGCTGAAAGGACAAGTTCAAGAGGACTGAAATTCTGTCCAGTGAGTTTACCATACAGAATTTTTGCAGCTGAGACAAGATGTTAGAAGACAACCATTCTTCCTGTCTTCTGTAAAGCATGGAAGACTTTATGCTAATTTCCCTGGCTTAGGGGATGGGGATGGGGATAGGGATGGGTGAAGGCCTTGGGGAACAATAAGAGGAGACAAGAAGTTTTCAGATTAAAAAAGAGTTTAGAAGTCAAAGACACCAGCTCAGTCTAGAAGCAAGCCTATGTGTAGAAATTAATGATGGGAAATTCTCTAGGATTGATTCACAACTCTGCTACTTAGAAGTGGTATGACCTTGGCAAACTACTTAACTTCTCTGTACCTCAGTTTCCTCATCAGTACAGCAGGTTGTTGTGAGGTTTAAATGAGTTCATTGGTCAATAGTATTAAACAATGTCTGGCATGCAATAAACATGTTGTGTTAGTTCTTCCTCATATTTTCTTTATTTTCGGGGGACGGTGTAACCCTTCAGAATTCTGATGAAATCTTTGAAAAGATGGGACCCTAGTATCAACTGAGATTGGATTCTCTCCAATCTGGCACAAAAACAAAAAGTGTTTAGAGATATAGTGTTTTTATCTAAAAGAAAAAAGAGAAGGGAGGGAATGTAGAGAGGACCAGCTATGTCACTACAGGAAGCAGTGAAGTCTTCAAAAATGGATCAGTGCCTACAAGCTGGTTTGTAAATAAAACAGCCATGGCCATTGCATTACCTAGTATCTATGGCTGCTTTTACACTACAATAGCAGGGTTGAGTAGTTGTAACCGAGACTGTATGGCCTATAAAGCCAAAAATATTTAGTGTCTGGCCCTTTACAGAAAAAGTTGACAACCCTTGATATAGTCAATGCATTCAAAATACGATGAAAGCACCTATAGAAAAAAAATAAAGCACTTAGGAATTTAATTAATTGGAGATCCTTTAAGAATTAGTTGTAGGATTTGGCTGCCCAAAAGTGAAATTGAATCATAGTTGGATTCAGAATGATGGAGGAAATAGCTGACCAAGCTGGTAATATTATGTTGAATTCAGAGCAGTACTATTACAATCTAGAGCAGCACAGTTCCAAAGAACTTTCTGCAATAAAAGAAACATTCTAAATCTGCACTAATGCTATAACCACCAGCCATTCATGCATATTGTTTGACTGAGGAATTGAATTTTAATTGTATTTAATTTTAATTAATTTAAATATAACTAGCCACATGTGGCTAGGGGCTGCCATATTGGATAGTACAGATATAAAGTATTCAATATCATAGGAGTAGTTGCACAATAAAAAGAAAACAATTTAATTCAATAGACCTTTTTTTAGTTCTTTATTCTGAGGATACAAAAGTAAGATTCAATTAGTATCTAGCAGGTAGAAAAATACCCACAAAACTAAAATACAAAGAAATAAATATCATAATGACAGATAGATAAAAATTGAGTGCCACTATATGCCAGGCTTTGGGCAAAGTTCTCAGCATTTACTATTTTATTTAACCCTTCAAGACCTCCATGAAATAAATATCATCCTAAATTTCATATTAAAAAACAAACAAACGCTGAGCCCTAAAAAGATGAAGTAGATGTACCAGACCACAAGTGGTAATTGAACTGGATTCAAGCATACGTCTGCCTGACTCCAAAACCAAAGGCTCTTTCTAAACAACAGAATGCGTTATATGCCATTGGAATACCAATGAGGGAGAAATGAATTCTGGTTTTGGAGGGTCAGACATCTAAGGTAGGGAAGGCCAATACAGCTGGGAAGGATAAGTCATATTGGAGCTGAATCTTGAAGAAGGAGTGTTCCATAAAGATACAATGAGAGTGACGTCATAGCAATGGCGGCAGCGGGGCGCACTTTTTGAGTTCTCCGTCGGATCTTATCAGAAACGGGAAGCTTATAACCCATCAAAGGACTCTCTGCTCATCACGCAGAACAGCGAAGAGACTCGCGCAGGGATTTCTTGCAGGTGGGGAAAAATTGGGCGAGCAGGGGAAGAAGGAAGGGAGCGGAGCGGAGACACGCGCACCTGCGCGGTGGGGTTGGGATCGTCCACACCTGTGGCGGTAGAAATTCGGCCCCCACCCTCGGGTTGTGGAAATCTGCTCCGCACCTGTGCCTGTGAAATTCCAGCCCACACCCACGGCTACAGATACGCAGGATATCCCAGGACGGAGGAGAGCCCGGAAGCCACGAGGTGGGCATTTTGCCCCGTCCCACAGCGGTCCTCTCCGCTGCAGGGCAGCATATCCAGCATTAACTTCAGCTAATAACCTCAGTTGGTCCTTGGGCCGGACAAGGAACACAGACTCCGTGCCTGGGCACCTTCCCCGCTCTTCTGACCCTACCCCGCCTTTCTAGAGACTTGATCTAGCCCCTGCACTAAGGAGCAGCGGCAGATTACAGAGGCGCCTTGGAGCCCCGGCTCCGGGAAGACAGGCGGGCCCAGGGAGGAGGCTAGGAGCTGGGAATCTTCCGCCCCAGCCACCACCTTTTCTGGCCTGCGGGAAGAGTGTTAAGACAGCGGGCTGGGAAAGAGAAGACCCTCCTTCCATCCCCAGCCCCCACCCTTTCTAGCCAGCCTAGAGCGGGCAAACACATCCCCAGCTGCAGAGACGCAGGGGTTCCCAGGACAAAGAGAGAACACAAAAGCCAAGTGCGGACTCTACTTTGCGTCCCACAGCAGACCTCTCCCTCCCGCAGAGGGAGGATATCTAGCATTTGAGACTATTAAACTCCATACCTGGGCCCCTCCCCGCTCTTCCAATCCTACCCCACCCTTCCAGAGACTTAAACTGGCTCCTGATCTGAAGAGCAGTGTCAGATTACAGAGGAGCCTTGGGGTTTGGGCTAAGGGAAGACTGGCCGCTGGCTTTGGTCCAGGGAAGAGGCTGAGAAGAGTGTGGTTTGCCCTGGACTAGGAGACAGAAGACTCATCCACCCCCAGATACCACCGTTTCTGGCCTGTGGGTGGGGTGTGACACAGCTGGGCTGGGAAAGAGAAGACCCCTCTTTCCATCCCCAGCCCCCACTCTTTCTGGCCTGCCTAGGGCGTGGCAATTACATCGGCGGAGGCACTCCCAGAGATCAGCAGCAAGTGGTATATACAGCACTCAGCTTTCAGCAGCTGAGGAATTCCCTGCCGGCCACACACACACACAGGGAAGAGGTGCCCTAAGACTCAGGAGAGCTGGACACAGGGCTGGTGGTGCTATTCTCGGTGTGCATATGTGCCGGCAAGGGCAGAAACTGCACTGACTTTGTAAAACCTACTGTCCAGACCCCTCAGCCCCACGCATCTAAAGCTGTAGCCTCAGAGTCACTCTGGGCATCAGGCGACCGGCTCTACCTGCACAATACGCAGGGGATTACTTGGTGGGCTTAAGCCACAACTGGCGCTGTCTTTTTTTTTTTTTTTTTTTCTTTTTTTTTTCTTTTTTTCCTTTTCTTTCTGTTTTGATTTGTCTTTATATTTTTGACATCTTTGCCTGTGTCAAGTGGGGATTCTGTGCTACAGCAGAGAACAACTTGGAGATTACTTGGTGGGCTTAAGCCACAACTGGCGCTGTCTTTTTTTTTTTTTTTTTTTTTTTTTCTTCTTTTCTTTTCTTTCTGTTTTGATTTGTCTTTATATTTTTGACATCTTTGCCTGTGTCGAGTGGGGATTCTGTGCTACAGCAGAGAACAACTTGGAGATTACTTGGTGGGCTTAAGCCACATCTGGTGCTGTGTTTTTGTTTGTTTGTTTGTTTTTTGTTTGTTTGTTTTTTGTTTGTTTGTTTGTTTTTGTTCTGTGTTGATTTGTCTTTATATTTTTGACATCTTTGCCTGTGTCGAGTGGGGATTCTGTGCTACAGCAGAGAACAACTTGGAGATTACTTGGTGGGCTTAAGCCACAACTGGCGCTGTGTTTTTTGTTTGTTTGTTTGTTTTTTGTTTGTTTGTTTTTTGTTTGTTTGTTTGTTTTTTGTTCTGTGCTGATTTGTCTTTATATTTTTGACATCTTTGCCTGTGTCTCCAGGTTGTTCAACACAGAACAACCTGGAGATCACTTGGTGGGCTTAAGCCACAACTGGCGCTGTGGTTTTTGTTTGTTTGTTTGTTTGTTTGCTTGTTTTGTTCTGTTTTGATTTGTCTTTATATTTTTTACATCTTTGCCTGTGTCGAGTGGGGACTCTGTGCTATAGCTGAGAACAACCTGGAGATTACTTGGTGGGCTTAAGCCACAACTGGCGCTGTTTTTTTTTTTTGTTCTGTTTTGATTTGTCTTTATATTTCTGACATCTTTGCCTATGTCGAGTGGGGGTTGTCGATTGTTTTTTTACATGTGAATGTATTTGACTTTTTCCTTGTTGTTATTGTTGTGCTTGGTGATTTGCTTTGTTCTGTAATTGCCCTACCAGTGCCCAGCTTAAGAGGCACAAGATTCAACATACCCAGCGGCCAACTCCAGGCCAAGCCAGAGTACTACCGGGTTTGACCTACAAGTGACACACTCAGAGGGGATTCTTTACAGGCACATAGAGGCCAAAGGGCAAACCACATCTAAGCGGTCAATCCTCACGCAGCAGAATACCCTGCGTGGGCAAAGCCAAGTCTCACAACTAGTCAGCCTAGGAGTTAACTCCACCTACTCACAAGCAAAAAGCAATTAAGGATCTTCTTTAACAGGACAATATACACAACACAAGAGTCACTTTTACAGCACACGCAGGGGAGGAGAACGAAGTAGTGCAAGTCAAATATAAAGGACATTTATTATATACTAATCCAGCAAGAACTAAGAACTCCAGGGCACCTATCTAATACATCGAAGCAAACACAGAGAGTCAGCCAGAATGAGGAAACAAAGAAACATATCCCAAATAAAAGAACAGAAGAAACCTTCAGAAATGGAACTAAATGAAGCAGAGGTAACCAAACTGTCAGAGACAGAGTTCAGAATTCTGATGATAAGAATGTTTAAGGAACTTAGAGAGGACATCAAGAAGGATGTAGAAATCATAACGAACAACCAGTTAGAACTAAAGAACACAGTTACCGAAATAAAGAACTCACTTGAAGGAATTAACAGCAGGTTAGATGAAGCAGAGGATCGAATCAGCGACTTAGAAGACAAGTTAGCAGAGATCACCCAAACAGAACAACAGAAAGAAAAAGAATAAAAAACAATGAAGATGGTTAAGAGACCTATGGGATACATCAAGCGCAACAACATGCGCATCATAGGAATACCAGAAGGTGAAGAGAAGAAACAAGGGATTGAGAACATATTTGAAGTAATAATGTCTGAAAATTTCCCTAACCTGATGAAGGAAACCAACATACAAGTCCAGGAAGTGCAGAGAGTTCCAACCAGGATAAACCCAAACAGGTCCACTCCAAGACACATTATAGCTAAAATGGCAAAGATTAAAGACAAAGAGAGAATCCTAAAAGCAGCAAGAGAAAGACAGAGGGTTACATACAAGGAACTCCCATAAGACTATCAAATGACTTTTCTGCAGAAACATTGAAGGCCAGGAGGGAGTGGCAGGAGATACTCAAAGTGATGGAAAACAAAGGCCTACAACCTAGGTTGCTTTATCCAGCAAGGCTATCATTTAAAATTGACGGGAGATAAAGAGCTTCCCAGAAAAGAATAAGCTAAAGGAATTCATTACCACCAAGCCAGCATTGCAAGAAATACTAAAAGGACTTCTGTAAATAGAAGAAAGACGAAAACAACTTATCCACAAATTTAAAAATGGCAATAACTATGTACTTATCAATAATCACTTTAAATGTAAATGGTTTAAATGCTCCAATCAAGAGACATAGGGTGGCTGAATGGATAAGAAAGCAAGACCCTTGTATATGCTGTATACAAGAGACTCACCTCAGATCAAAAGACACACACAGGCTAAAAGTGAAGGGTTGGAGTAAGATATTCCATGCAAATGGAAATGAGAAAAAGCTGGAGTTGCAATACTTATCTCTGACAAAATAGACTTTAAAATGAAGAAAATATTAAAAGACAAAGATGGACACTATATAATAATAAAGGGATCAATTCGACAAGAGGATATAACCCTAGTAAACATCTATGCACCCAACATAGGAGCACCTAAATATATAAAACAGATATTGACTGACATAAAGATGGAGATCAACAGTAACACTATCATAGTAGGGGACTTCAACACACCTCTGACAACAAGGGACAGGTCTTCCAGACAGAAAATCAATACGGAAACAACAGCCTTAAATGACACATTGGACCACTTGGATTTAACCGATATTTTCAGAGCATTCCACCCCAATGCTGCAGAATACACGTTCTTCTCAAGCGCACATGGAACATTCTCCAAGATAGACCATATGTTAGGCCACAAAGCAAGTCTGGATAAATTTAAGAAAATTGAAATCATACCAATTGTCTTCTCTGACCACAGTGCTATGAAATTAGAAATGAACTACAGGAAAAAGACTGGAAGACACACAAATTCATGGAGGCTGAATAATATGTTACTAAACAATGAATGGGTCAAACAGGAGATCAAGGAAGAAATCAAAAGATATCTCGAGACAAACGAAAATGAAAATACAACGACCCAAAATCTATGGGATGCAGCGAAAGCAGTCCTAAGAGGGAAGTTCATAGCACTGCAGGCCTACCTAAAGAAACAAGAAACATCACTAATCAACAGTTTATCTTCACACTTAAGGGATCTGGAAAAAGAACAACAAAATAAGCCCAAAGGGAGTACAAGGAAGGAGATAATAAAGATCAGAGCGGAAATAAATGAAATAGAAACCAGAAAAACAATACAAAAGATCAATGAATCCAAGAGTTGGTTCTTAGAGAAGATAAACAAAATTGACAAACCTTTAGCCAGACTCATTAAAAAAAGAGAGAGGACCCAAATTAATAAAATCAGTAATGAAAGAGGAGAAGTGACAACAGACACTGCAGAGATACAAAAAATCCTAAGAAATTTCTATGAGCAACTGTATGCCAACAAATTTGACAACCTGGAAGAAATGGACAATTTCCTAGATGCATACAACCTCCCAAGGCTAACTCAAGAGGAGACAGAAAACCTGAATAGACTGATTACCACCAAGGAAATTGAATCAGTAATCAACAATCTCCCAACAAACAAAAGCCCTGGACCAGATGGCTTTACAGGTGAATTTTACAGAGCGTTCCAAAAAGAATTGTCACCTATTCTCCTCAAACTCTTCCAAAAAATCCAGAGGGAGGAAGACTCCCAAACACTTTTGAAGCCACTATCACCCTGATCCCAAAATCAGACAAAGACACCACAAAAAAGAAAACTACAGGCCGATATCGCTAATGAACATAGATGCAAAAATCCTCAACAAAATACTAGCAAACAGAATTCAGCAATATATTAAAAAGATTATACACCATGATCAAGTGGGATTCATCCCTGGTATGCAAGGGTGGTTCAACATCCAAATCAATTAATGTGATACACCACATTAACAAAATGAAAAATAAAAATCATATGATCATATCAATTGACAGAAAAGCATTTGATAAAATTCAGCAGCCATTCATGATAAAAACCCTTAAGAAAGTGGGAATAGAGGGATCATATCTCAACATAATAAAGGCCATATATGATAGACCCACAGCTAACATCATACTCAATGGGGAAAAACTAAAACCATTCCCCTTAAAATCAGGAACAAGGCAAGGCTGCCCACTTTCTCCACTTCTATTCAACATAGTGCTGGAAGTTCTAGCCACAGCAATCAGACAAGAAAAAGAAATAAAAGGCATCCAAATCGGTAAGGAGGAAGTAAAACTGTCATTATATGCAGATGATATGATACTATATTTAGAGAACCCTAAAGACTCCACCAAGAAACTATTAGAGCTGATAGATGAATTTAGTAAAGTAGCAGGATACAAAATTAATATTCAGAAATCAGTTGCATTTGTATATACCAATAATAAAACATCAGAAGGAGAAATTAAAAAGCAATTCCGTTTACAATTGCTCCAAAGACTATAAAATACCTGGGAATAAATTTAACCAAAGAAGTAAAAGATCTGTACTCAGAAAATTATAAGACACTGAAGAAAGAAATGAAAGAAGATACAAATAGATGGAAACACATACCATGTTCATGGATAGGAAGAATTAATATAGTTAAAATGTCCATACTGCCTAAGGCAATATATATATTCAACGCAATTCCTATCAAACTACCAACGACATTTTTCACAGAAATAGAACATATAATCCTAAAATTTATATGGGATAACAAAAGACCCCGGATATCTTCAACAATCTTGAGAAATAAGAACAAAGTGGGAGGTATAACAATACCTGACTTCAAATTATACTACAAGGCTACAGTAATCAAAACAGCATGGTACTGGCATAAAAACAGACCCATAGATCAATGGAACAGAATAGAGAGTCCAGAAATAAATCCATGCCTATATGGCCACTTAATCTATGACAATGGAAGCAAGAATGTACGGTGGGGTAAAGACAGTCTATTCAATAAATGGTGCTGGGAAACTTGGACAGACACATGCAAAAAGATGAAGCTGGATCACCTCCTTACACCACATACAAAAATAAATTCAAAATGGCTTAAAGATTTAAATGTAAGATCTGAAACCATAAAATTCCTAGAAGAAAATATAGGAAGAAACTTCACAGACATTACCCGGAGTAAGATTTTTACTGATATATCCTCTGAGGGAAGTAAGAGGAAAAATAAACATGTGGGATTACATCAAACTAAAAAGCTTTTTCACAGCAAAGGAAACCATCAATAAAACAAAAAGGGATCCTACTGATTGGGAAAAGATATTTGCCAATGATATATCTGATAAGGGGTTAATATCACAAATTTATAAAAACTCACTCAACTCAACTCCAAAAACAAACAACCCAATTAAAAAATGGGCAGAGGACATGAAGAGACATTTTTCTAAAAAGGACACACAGATGGCAAACAGACATATGAAGAAATGTTCAACCTCACTAACCATTAGAGAAATGCAAATAAAAACCACAATGAGATACCACCTCACCCCAGTCAGGATGGCTATCATCAATAAATCAACAAACAACAAGTGCTGGCGTGGATGCGGAGAAAAGGGAACGCTGGTGCACTGTTGGTGGGAATGCAGATTGGTGCAGCCACTATGGAAAACAGTTTGGAGATATCTCAAAAATCTGAAAATGGAACTACCTTATGATCCAGCAATCCCACTCCTAGGTATCTATCCGGAGAAATCCAAAACTCCAATTCAAAAATCTTTATGCACTCCTATGTTTATTGCAGCACTATATACAATAGCCAAGACCTGGAAACAACCGAAATGCCCATCAGTAGATGACTGGATTAAGAAACTGTGGTACATTTATACAATGGAGTATTACGCAGCCATAAAGAAGAAAGAAATCTTACCATTTGCAACAACATGGATGGACCTAGAGAACATTATGTTAAGTGAAATAAGTCAGAAAGAGAAAGACAAATACCATATGATCTCACTTATATGTGGAATCTAAAGAAAAGAATAAGTGAATGAACTAATCAGAAACAGTTTTGGAAACATGGAGGAAAAACTGAGGGTTGCTAGATGGGCAGGGGGGTGGGGATAAGGGGAAGGTGAGAGGTTTTGGGAACGTACAGAGGGATAGTGGATGGGGGGAGGGGGGTTCACACAGTGTGAGGGATATAAATGATAAATGTCTAAGTTTTGCTTTGTCTTGTGCACCTGAAACTAATTAATTAAAAAAAAAAAAAAAAAAAAAAAAAAAAAAAAAAAAAAAAGATACAATGAAAAGACCGTTCAAGGCTGGGGGAACAGAGTGAGGAAAGGGGTACAAGAGTTGTAGGTAGAGCATAGAATTGTGATCTTCAGTAGGTTAATATTTATGTTCCTTCTATATGTGACATACTATTATGCTCTATATACACATTATCCTAAGCATTATAGAAGGTAAGATAAATGATCAAGCTGCCATCCCTGCTCTTCACAAACACCATCTGAAAGAGAAGACTAATACACAGCCAGGCTGGTTGAAGTAATAGAGTTACAAATTACCCTGAGAGATTAGGGACTGAGCATCTGAATCATTGGAGAATGTGACAAAACTTCAGAATAAGTGAGCTTTCAGTTTGTATCAAGTAGAAGACACTAACAGGAATGGAAGAAAAACAACCAGAATGGGTCGCTGGAATGCTAGTGGAAGAAATTTGTGAAGAATCTAGACCTATTTAGTCTGAAAAAGGTCAAGGTCAGGAGTACAAGACTTATATCTCTTAACATATGAATGAATGCCATGGAGCAAAGGGATTAATGTTGTGCTATGTGACCCTAGATAGCAGAATTCAGACCAAAGGAGGAAAACTCCAGAAGGTAGATTTTGGTTCTACATACAATTTTTGCTAACAGAGGACAAGATTCTCTCCTTGACCAAACTGTGGTCAAGGTCCTCTGAGCTGTCTTTTTGACTAGACCCAAACTGGGGCTCTGCCTTTGGCCCAGTTGTAGCATGAATACTGCTGGGTCATTTTAGCAAAAATTCCTCACCCTTGATATCTGATCAAATTCCTGATCCTCCATATCTTATCACACTGTCCTGCCTTCAGTAGAACACCAGCAAGTCCCAGCCATTTTAGTCAGAATCCCCCTTATCCTTAATGTCGCCTGTGAGTAATTTTCCATCCACGGATTCCCCACTCTGCTCCTAGGATACAACACTTGTTCTTGTTGTATTTGGACAGAGGCTGAGGTCTCTCTTCTCCTATCACAGTCATTCCGGAATAAAAGTGCCTTTACGATTTTAACTACCCTCCAGCTATGGTTTTCGTTGACAGAGAGCAGTCTGGAAATGGCATGACATCCATCTCGAGCATAGTTCAAGAAGAAGCTAGGAAAAAATGGTAATCGTACCGGTTGCTCTAGACTGGAAGCTGATCTCCTGACCCTGATATTCTGGGATTCTAGCACAGATCTGGCATTAACATGCTATTAGTTTTTCTTATAGCTCAACTGCAATCACTTTTCTAATCAGTTCTTAAAATTGAATTGGAGCTCCTATACATTTATTTGCAATCATTTAGAAATTCAATTAGTTATTCATAAAGAAATTAATTCTATTCTCCAAATGTGTTATCCTGGTGAATCTCAATACTAAAAAGAGTTGCGCTTACCTGAATGATACCACGGCCTACATACTGCAGAAAGCAGCATCCAGGATCTCTGGACTTCACATCCAAGGTCGTAGCCTTTGTAGGCAGTCTCAAACTCCTCAACAGAATGTCTAATATGGTGTGCATTGTGAAATGATAAATTAGCCTCTCTTGTCAAGTGTTCTATAATTCAGACTTTCACTAGTCTATATGCTGGCCTTCTCTTACATTCCCATGTTCCATTTGCTGATTTGTTTGCCTCTCTAAGATCCATCCAGTACCCACCCTCTGCTCGGAATCACTAGAGGCTGATCCACACTACTGTACTTCCAGGCTCCCTTGGCACTTCTTGTTATGTTTGGCTGATGGGAGGCACTGGTGAGAGATTGGAAAACAAAAGATTGGAGGATGGAACGAGTGAAGAACACAGGGTCTCTCTCTCTCTCTCTCTCTCTCATTCTCCCTCACTCCCTCCCTTTTACTCTCCTCTGCCTCTTTCTGATTTGGATGGTTTTTCCAGCAGCAATGTGTCTCTTCTGTGGTCCCAGTCCCTGCCAGTGTGCTCTTACCATGGTGACTGCTCCCTCCAGGCTGCAGGACCCTGGAAACCTGTAGCACTGCCCTCTCCCTTTGTCCTTCTAGGAGCAGGGTGGCCAGGACGCATGCAGCTCCTATTTTTGCTAATATCTGGGTTGCCTCTCTGTCCCCTTTACTGAGTGTGTGTGTGAGCATGTGTGTGTGTGTGTATGTGTGGGTGTGGGTGTGGATGTGTTAAAATATACAGAACATAATGTCCCCTTTATTCTCTAGCCTATCCCACACCCTTGTAACTAGGTTCCTTATATTGAATTCTGCTAAACTCCCTCTGTTTCTATTTTCCTGGCTGACCTGACTGATAATCACCCCGCTCTCTAATTTCACAGAGGTTTTATATAATTCTAAAGTGTGGGTTTAAAAAGTAAGTAAAAATCACCAAAAGAAACTGCAGCAATTTAAAGAGAACCTGTTCTTTCACTTAGTCTAAATCTTAAGTGATGGCTTTTGTAGCCGCCCTTCTTCCCCTCTTCCTTGCAAGCTAATTTACAGTCCCTCTCCACAATACCAAAGTGGCCATTGCGTCATCATATACTTGAACGCTCATCATACCTTGAAGTGTCAGAGATTTCATTTTGGATTCTCTATGACACTTTAAATTCAATTGAATTAATATGAATCCCGCAATAACAAAATCTATTTGGAAAATCACTCACAGGAATCCCTTTATCTCTTTTATTTTCTATTCTTGTTTTTTTCTGCCTGCCTCTTGCCTTTTTCTCTTTTCCCCCATGGAAATAAAAGACATGATCAGAGCAACATTTAAACAGGCCACCAACATGACCTCTATCTTCCTTCATGTCACAAGAAGGATATGTTGCCGTGGCAACTCTGGAGGAGATATCCTTGACTTCCTGGACTGCAATCTCCAAAAAGAACTGTTTTTCGGGTCTTATCCTTCTCAGATGGTATTGTTTTATAGAGAATTTATTTCTTTAATGTGAGACCCATATTTGAAGGACAAGGAGTATGGATTGTCCTTCAGACAAGAGGTGCTTTGTCAGATGGGCACTATTCACCCGCAGACCATTTTGTGGTCAGTTGTCGCTCATTCTGCTGATGCCAGGACCATTCCACTACCTCAGAGTCATGAATTTAGACACAATCATCAATTACTGAGCTTTTAAAATGTAAAATGCTGAGAAAGAGTGACCAGTCCAAACCCCTCTCTCTAAATTATTTTTATTCTCTTACCATTTCCTTTTCTCTGACCATTTGTTTTTTTCTCCTTTCTTTTTTCCACTTTATATATTTTTTAATACTAGACTCCTGTCTCTGTGAACTCACTCTCTGGCCTAAACTGAAGTACAGTCCATTGGTTCCTGTGTCAAGCACACTGTGTGCAGCAGAGCGGACTGGATACGGCTGAAGTCAAAGGTCACCAACTTTGGGAGTAAAGAAACAAACAATAAGGGACAATCCACATCACTCACGGCAGACAAATTACAGCAGCTTCTGTGTGGGACATACCTGACCCTTCCTCCGAGACTGTTATTTCAGGAGCCAGAGAGCAATAGGATGAAAGGACAGAATCTTTCTTAATGCAACACTGGTTTTGCGTTTGCCTCTCTATCAAGGTGTAAATCCTACGTGTACTAGACGATGGCCCCATAGCCCATAACCTGCTCAGCTCCTGTCCTGTCTTCTCTTTCTTCCTTTAGCTCCAAACTGGCAGCTGCAAGATGTACCAGCACTCGTCTCAGTCCTCTCATACATTTTCTCCTCTCATCTTCACAAAAGCCCACCAGATTACTGATGAGGACAAGTAACTTGTCCAGGTCTCTCAAGCAGAAAGGGGCAGAGGTAGAATTTGAATCTCAAACAATCTGATCCAAAGATTATTTCATACACAACACATTGCATCCCCAATGGAGAAAATCTGAAACACAATATGAAAAGAGTCTGTTTAAGTGTCTAATTTCCCACCGGCCTCTCAGCAATGTGAGTAAAGGGTTAATTCATGTTCACTTCTGTAGCCCCCATATGTGCCACATTATAAATACACAATAAGGATTTGTTGAAAGATGGATGGAATTTGTTAATTAATACCCACCTCTCTTCTTTATCCTGAACCTAAATTACTGCCAAAACCTCTAAAATGGTCTTTTCACCTCTATTCTTGACCACCTCTAACTGAGCTCCCACAGAAAACATGATTAATTTGACACTATTACTTTAAAATTGCTCAATAACCCCCTCTCTCCATCAATAGGATAAAGTGCAACTTTCTTTTCCCTTATCTATCCTTATAGATTTATCTCTTTCCCCTCTATCCCACACCATACAACCTACCCTTCATCCCTTTGCTGAATTATTCTGGAAGCTTGAATTATGGTCAGCTTTCCTAATACAGACCTTTGAGCTTTTGTTTAAAGCTTTGACCTTTTGTGCATGCAATTTTCTCCATCTGGATGGCCCTAGTTACACACACACACACACACACACACACACACACACACACACACACATTCCTCCCTCGTCTATTTGCCTAGCAAACTCCTCTGCTTCTGTTATAAACTGAATGTTTGTGTCCCTCCAAATTCTTATACTGAAACTCTATCCCTCACCCCAGTGTGATGGTATTAAGAGGTGGGGTCTTTGGGAGGTGATTAGGATTAGATGATGTCATAAGCGTAAAGCCCTCAGGAATGGGATCAGTGCCCTTATAAGAGTCAAAAGAGAGCTTGCTTCCCCTCTGCTCTGTCATAGGAGAAGTCGGCAGTCTGCAACCCAGAAGAGGGTCCTCACCAGAACTCAACCATGCTGGCACCCTGATCTCAGACCTCCCGCCTCCACAACTGTGAGAGATACGTAGCTGCTGTTTACAAGCCACCCAGTCTGTGGTACTTTGTTATACCGTGTTTCCCTGAAAATAAGACCTCGCCAATCAATCAGCTCTAATGCATCTTTTGGAGCAAAAATTAATATAAGACCTGGTATCATATTATATTATATTATATTATATTATATTATATTATATTATATTATATTATATTATATTATATTATATTATGACCCGGTCTTATAGTAAAATAAGACCGGGTCTTATATTAATTTTTGCTCCAAAAAATGCATTAGAGCTGATTGTCCGGCTAAGTTTTATCTTCAGGGAAATAGGGTAGCAGCCCAAACTGAGTTAAACACCTTCCTTCTAGAATTAGTGCCAACAAACTTCCTCAGAATTCAGTGATTTACTGAGAACTCAGTGTTCTCTGCGCCTTATACAGATATCCACTATAGAAGTTGTTATATTGTGTTTTCACTATCCATTTCTTCACCGTTTTGTGAGCTTGTTAAAGGCAGAAACCATGCCTTTTCATCTCCATCCCCTCAGAACTAAGTATAGTGTCTAGTCGTATGAGCCTAAAAAAAATCAGTATTTGTCCAAAATAGGAAGGAAAGAAGGGAAGGAGGGAAGGAGGCACCGAGGGAGGGAGGGAGGGAGGGAGGGAGGGAGGGAGGGAGGGAGGGAAAAAGGAAGGAAGGAAGGGCGGTGGGAGGGAGGGAGAGAAGGGAGGACTCACTTTGGCTGAGAAGAGGAACCTGTGGGAGTAGTCAAGCAGTGAATGCATGTTGCTCTTTAAGGCAGAGGTAAGCAAGAAAGTTGCGAGGCCTGGAACGTGGCCTGACACATCTAACCCAAGAACTAGATGATAATAACAATGATTCGGGAGACAGAAAACCAGGGAAGGCAAGGGGCAGCAAGACAAAGTTTTATATACAACTTTGTCTCAAGTTGTCCCTGTCTGTCTGGAAGACTCATCTCCAATCCCAATAGTGTGGCAATTCTTCTGAAATCACCAAATTTACTGTTGTGTGTGTTTCTTTTGAAGTAAAAATAATTTGAGATATAAAATCATACCTGTTGCAAACAGTGTAATACTGTCTTGTAGACTGTTTTTTCTTACAGCCACTAATCAAAGAACTCAAGTGCATATTTCTTAGGACCTGAAGCACAAAATATATTAGATTTAAAGAAAATCAGAAATTAAAAATGCTTCTACCCTCAAGTTCTAGGAGAAGAGGAATTATCTGGCCAATCATGAAAGGCCTGCATTAGTTTACTATCTCCCATTTGTGATGTTTAATATTAAGATAAAATGTAGATAACATTAGCAGAAATCTGGTTATACTGAGTAAATAAAAGACAACCAGTTTGCCATGGCAAAAATCCAGACTCTGAGACGTTTTTTAAGACTGACATTTTTGAGACAAATTATGAAGGCTAGAAAATGTCATAAATACACATTCCTCAACTCAAAATAAGGTGGAAAGAATATTCAATGACATGAAAGATGTATAACTACAAATTAAACAATATCCATTGGTCTTATCAGTATTATGACTTTGACATTTTTATTTGGATAATATTTATGCTGGAGGTATTAACACCAGATGTCCCTTCCTGTTAGTGCTCTGGTGGTTTGGATTTTGTGTGTGTGTGTGTTGATTAGAGCATTTAGTATAGCAGATGGTACAATTCTTGGTTAAATGATAATTACAGTCATCTATTGAGAGCCATGTTCCAGTCACTTTCCAAATACTATTTCTGATCTTCATAACAATTCTTGAAAGGAAGTCATCAGTGTCTCTATTATGTTACAGATGCGGAAATCAAGCATTCAAATTGATTAAGGAATTTGCCCATGGTTCCACAGCTCATAAGAAAAGTCTTAGAGCTCAGGTTCCATGGAAATCCATGGGACTCCAGAAGACTCCAAATCCCACGTCTGTCCCACTGCCATTCACTCTGGGATGCTGCCACTAATCTCAACAGAATACAGAAGAATACAGCACCTGTCCAACAAAATCTGTTTGAAGAAAAAAGACTCTTTCCATCAGAGAACTGAGTTGGAGAAGCCCAATTTGAAAGTCCATACAGGTTTCCAAGGAGGAAAAAGCACTAAAGTTAAATACTTAACAAGAGCTCTTTAGAAACTTTTTTTTCCATTTGTTTATTTTTCTTTTGTTTCCCTTGTCCAAGAAGATAGATCAGAAAAACTATTACTAAGACCAATGTCAGAGTTTACTGCCTATGTTTTCTTCTAGAATTTTTATGGTTTCAGGTCTTACACATAGAAACTTTTTTTTTTTTTTTCAGAAATATGAACCAAAAAAGATGAAAGAAACTAAAGAAATTTCCTTAATATTAAGTACAATGAGTGACCTTTTGTAATCATACCATGTAGGGGGCCTGGACAGGAATGATTGTCACCAAGTCTGCTTTGGCTACTTGTAAAACCAAGAAGGGACGTGATGACCTTTTTGATGGATCAGCTTGGCTGGGCTACAGTCCCCAGCTTCTCAATCAACCACAAATCTAGGTGTCGCTTTGAAATTATTTTAAAGTCCATAATGAGTTGACTTTAAACAAAGTATATCATCCCAGATGACCAGAGTGGGCCTGATTCCATCCATTGAAGGCCATAAGAGCAGGCCTGTTACGGAGCAGTCTCAGGTGCCGTGACCGAAGCTATAATGCTCAGCAGTTTTCTTAAACGTTCTTCATACCAGAGTGGATATTGTCTCTCAAACCTTTTAGCCGGGTAACATAATATCAAATACCATTAATTTCACTAATGATGGACTTATTGTTAAATCCCTTCTGCGGATTAACTAAATAATAATTTCACCTATGAAAACAGATTTCTCACATTCATAATGCTGACTAGCAAAATGTCTAGTGTTGACCAAACATAGCTGTAGTGCTTGCACTAGCCACCTGTGGAAAGTGGAGATGCTGATTAACTGTTATCTCTCCACCCTACCCCTAGAACATAGCCTAAACTAACCCCCAAACCATACCTCTATGCTGAAGTATTTGGGAGTAAATTGCAGACATCATACCAGGTACTAGAACCAAATATCTAAAAGGGAAACAAGGTTTTCCATAAGTTATTACACTGCATTTGGTATATTTCAAATTGTGAACCCACTTCTATCAAGCTAGCATGTTCAGTTAAGCCAGTCTACATCCAATTATTTCTTTAAAAGAGAAGAAAATTCCTGCTTCTGGACCTTAATAGGCTGAGATAAGCAAGGACGATACAACTGTCCTTCTAAATAAGTTCAGACTGTCATTTTGGTGGAGTTTCTTTCACATCATTTTTAAAGTTTGTGAAAATTTAAGTTTGTACTCTTTGAGAGAATCTCTTAAAATAATAACTTTCCCATGGGAATATATAAGCCACTGGAAAAATTATTAAATTAAATCCATTTCACAGTCTTAGGGAAATATATATATATATTTAGGTTACTTAGAAAATAGTTAATGTAACAATCCTCAACCTCCATAAATAGGAATACCTAGAAAAGAGAAAAGGAGTATTGGAATGTCCATTTTGTTCCTGAATGTGAAAATGAAATAGACAAAGAAGTGTCGAGCTATCCTGTGGTGGATACTGGCAGTCTTCCCCAAAATCCTCCATCAAATGCCTCATTTCTTATCTTTACAAAAGCAAACCTCCACAATTGAAGACTGGGGTTATTCATCTGGCAGAGAGCACACAATGTGTTTCATTTGGCCAAACGTCTCCAAACATAATGTTAAATCATGAGATGGGGTGCCAAAGAGTCAGACAGCTGGTCTTCCTCCATGCTCTCTTTTTACCTAATCATCATCAACCATTTGATAGGAACCTATTCGCTTGCGAAATTCCATGGGGAGAATGACGCAGACTCTGCTGGCCATTACTGTCAGCGGGCTCAAGAAGAGAATCACAATATGCAAAGGCCCTTGAAGATGTGTTTGCTAATTTATTTAATTGACATTTACTGAGCTATCTGCTATTTGGCAAACTCAGGACTAACAGGTGAGAGCCCAAGCATGTGGAACACTAATTCTAGCGACCCTCAAGGATTTCACAGTCAATTGGGGAAGATAAACACAAAGTGGCATTAAACTAACTGAATAAGCACATTAGATGTAGACACACAAAGGATGTGTTCGTGAAGATCAGGCAAAATGGGGCTGGAAATTCAAGGCTGTGATACTTTCTTTCCTAGTTTAAAGAACATGGCCCAAGGAATGTCGATTTGAGTTCCCATAACCTGTAAAAAATCTGCATTTATCACCCTTTTCTCCCTCACACACAGCACCAATGCCCAGAGGCAATCTCTCTGGCATTGCCGAAGCATAACCCATTCCATTTCTCTATTGCTTCAAACTCCCACGGTCTTAGTGAAACTAACATCAACTAATCATTAGAATGAATCTTCTTAGACCAATTCTCACCAAGGAATAAATTAGTGATGTGGAGCATTAATCTTCCCAGGAAATGAGGGAGTATTAAGGCAGAAACATTTTAAAAATCAATGGGAACAAACTCAAAATTTAGGCAATACTGGCTGATTGTTTAAAATAAAATATATATTGCAAATGTACAATTCAGTTTTCCCCAAAGTGTGATTCACATACCTTTTTTTTTTAATTTTTATTAAATTTATTGGGGTGACATTGGTTACTAAAATTATCATAGATAGGTTTCAAGTGCACAATTCTATAATACATTATCTATATATCACATTGTGTGTTCACCACCCAGAGTCAGTTCTCCTTCCATCACCTTATATTTGACCCCCTTTGCCCTCCTCTACCACCCCTCTCCCCTCTTACCCTCTGGTAACCACTAAACTGTTGTCTGTATCTATGGGTTTTCATTTGTTTGTTGCATTCAGTTTTATATCTCACATGAGTGAAATCATTTGGTTCTCGACTTTTAGTGTGTGATTTATTTCACTTAGCATGATAATCTCAAGATCTATCCATGTTGTCGCAAATGGCAGTATTTCATCTTTCCTATGGCCAAGAAATATATGAAAACACTTCCCCGTAAAGGTGTATGTACCCTCATGTTCATTGCAGCATTATTTACGGTGGCCAAGGCACAGAAACAACCAAAGTCTCCTTCGATAGATGATTGGATAAAGAAGATATGGTACATATATACAATGGATACACATCCCTCTTGATGGAAAACATTTTTATTTTAATAACTATGTATATGCTTCTTCAGTTACTTACATGTAATTATATTGAAAATAAAAGTAACATACCATGATACTAGCATATACTCAAATGAATACATATTAATGATATCAGCTTTTTATTTTAGGGAAATAAAACTGAGAGACTGAATATTCAAATGGATAATGGTCAGACCATATATAAAAATAAAATTCTGACCCATAATCTGTATTAACCACCCCAGGAAGCCAACCCAGTACCTGCAATAATCAGTCCAGGAAGCCAGCTTAGTATTTACAAGTCAGATCACTATCTCTACCAACCAGTTCAAGAAGCCAAACTCCTGTAAATAATAGGCCCCAAATGGCTGGGACTTGATTAATAACTGTCAGCTTCCCTAATTTTTGCCTCTAACCAATTTAGGACCAACCGAAGAAAGCTAAATATGCACCCCGAATCATCACATAGGATGCGCCACTCCACTTAGTCCACCCACAGCTTCCCCATGCCGACAGCCTCCAGCCAAGGCGTACCTGAAGCCTGCCCTTTTTTCCACTTTCCCACTCTCCTGCCTGCCTTTGAGTCTCTGCCGAGTACAAGTGATGGTGGCTAACTCCCTTGTTATAGTAAGTGTCAAATAGTCTTTGCTTGTTCTCATCTAGGTGTTCTGTATGTATTTCCATAAAACAAAAGTGTCCTTCCAAAATGAATGTACTTAATAAGTGTACTTAAATGTGAAAAGGGAATTTAATTCAATAAAATGTAGTTAAATAATGGTACAGATGGTACATAACTATTACCGAAATTATCACAGTGGTATACAAATGAAGGAAGTCTGAAAATACTGCAAACTGCCTGAGTTCAAATCTCAGCACCACCAGTTGCCAGTATGTGACTGTAGCCAAATTATTGAAACGGTCTATTAGTTTCTGCCTCATCTTTAAATGTGGATAGTAATAGGCCCATGTCACAAATGGGTAGATGGATGGTTTAATGCAGAATGCTTACAGAAGTGCGTGGAACATACGAAAGCAGTGTGTAAACCTTATGCTAGACATTACACAGTGCACAAAAACTGGTAGGGACATGCCATGACAAGAACACACTGGGCATGCTCCCTCTTCAGACCTTTGTACTGGCTGTTTCCTCTGCGTGGAATGATTTCTCACACATCAATGAGACATGCCCCCTCTCCTCTTTGGCTCATTGCTTCAATGTCTTCTTCGTGAGCTCTTCTCTGACTAGTCTGTTTTTAACAGCAATACCCTCTATCCTATCCTTCCCTCCTACACACACAGTCCTCACCAACTTTCATGCTCTTCACCATAGCGCTTATCATCATCCAATATAATATGTCCTGTATTATGTTCTTTTCCCCACCTGTCCCCTCACCTTCCTCCCCTTTGGCAACAACCAGCTTGTTCTCTGTATCTATGGGTCTGTTTCTCTTTTGTTTTGCGTATTCATTTGTTTTGTCTTTTTAGATTCCACATATAAGTGAAATAATACAGTATTTGTCTTTCGCTGTCTGACTTACTCCACTTAGCATAATACCTTCTAGGTCCATCCATGTTGTCGCAAATGGCAAGATTTCATTCTTTTTATTGCTGAGTAATATTCCAGTGTGTGTGTGTGTGTGTGTTTGTGTGTGTGTGTACACACACACACTTTCTTTATCCATTTGTCTATCGATGGACACCTAGGTTGCTTCCATATCTTGCCAATTTTATTTTGTGTTTATTCCCCCATACTAAAAGTTATTTCCCTAAGAGCAAGGCTTTTTCCCTTTTTTCCTTTGCTCCTCAATGCTGGATCCTCAACACATAAAAGAGTGTCTGGCCCTAAGAAAGTCTTCAGTAAGTATTTATTAATTGAACGAAAGCAGGAAGGAATATCATCACCTTTGGAATCGTAGAATCCAAGCTCAATTTCAACTCTGTCAGTTACTAGCTATGGTAGATATGCAAATATGCCACCGAAATCCCCTCCAAGGGATGACATGGTGTCCCAGCTGTCAGCGCCTTCAGGGTTTGCCTTAGCTGCAGAGAATCACCTTACTCAAGGACACACCCCAAAAAAGCAGCCTACATCCTGTGACTGATTATAAAGGTGCCAAAATTTCAGCCCATGAGACACTCTGATGGGCCGAACACACTGGAGAGCTCCCCCTGGTGTTGGCCATAGCTTAGAGTCCTGCCTATATTACATTTCAACTTCCTCTGCCCTGTCCTGCTCTCCCCACAACCCCATTCCCACAGGGGTTAAACCTTAATAAATGCCCTGAACACCAAATTCCATCTCAGCATCTGCTTTCAGACAACCAATCTGCAATAGTAGCTAAATACCCAAGAATCCAACCGGGTGACCTCAACTAGGATTCTTACTTTCCTCAGCTTTCTTCTCTAAATTCTTCAAGGAGGCTCTGAATAGTTGTGACATGTTGTTAGCAGCCAGCCCAGAAGCAGCTTGTACCGCTCAGGGTATGTACACATTCCTGCAGATCTCTGTGGACAGGACCTAAGAATTACTCAATGTATCACAGACTGCAGAGATGAGGTGTGAGCGGGCCCCCAGGATCCTGCCCTGTGGGGACTCTAATCAAAGCTTTCCTTCTATCACAATGAAATAAGGGATCTTCGCCCTGCTGCTATTTATCTTCCTTCCCAGCTGACACACACAATATGAAAACGTTTGTTTTTATTTATAATGTCTGTCTCCAGGTTACAATCCCCACAGTCACCCTCAGGACTTTATAGCTGACAGAGCTCAGAGGCTGGCTTCAGGACTCTCTGAATAAACAATAGACAATTGATGATAATAATTACAGCAACTAATCTTTGGCTTTCTAGTGGATCCCACCCATTAATAATGCCATAGGCACCAGGCTATTACACTGTGGCTGGCTGCACAGTTCCTATAACTAGTTAGCCACCCTGGGCTGGAAAGCAAATTACTGAGTAGGCATTGGATAAGTGTTGTGTACATTAAGTACAGACTTCTGCCATGACCAGTCCAATGACCTAGGAGTAAGAAACTTGAAGTCCTATTAATGAATCCCCTAGGATAGAAAACTATCATTAAAACAAACAAACAAACATATTTTCTCCATTCAAGGAGATGATTAGATTTTATAATGTTTCAGTGGGTGTTAGACTACATGGGGAAAGGAAAGTGCAGAGAGCATTTTTTAATTAAAATCAAATTATATGGGTGATGACTTTACAGATAAATTGGTTACATGGCATATTATGGCTGTTCTCTTGTCCCTGAGTCATGCAGCACCAGCTGGTGATTGTTTTAATGAGGGTGATGTGACTTGATTGTCCATGGAAGTGACTGAAAGGCATAGTACCCCAATGCATGAAGGAGAAGCCATAGCATCCTAAGGTAAATGGCTCTTGCATTCTGAGAGCTGTGAGATGGGCAGACTGGCACACAACAGGAAGAGGACAAAAGGCCTAAGGAGTCCACAGTGATGTCAAAACAAATACAAACATCTGAAGAACCACTCCCTACCTGAGACATGGAAGACCTACTTATTTAATAAAATGCAATGTTAGAGAAAGTACAGGCTCTTCGTGGAGGAAGTCATGGTAACCTTCTAAAGGCTTAGCTAAAACAGAGAGAGACTGTAAAGAAGAGAGCCTGAGGGCAATGGGAAAGGAGAAATACTGGATTCTCCATGCAGCTCCTTTCCCCCACATGGAACCAATAATGTTCATTGTGTGAAAAGAGGATTATAGTGTTTCTGCAATGCAATGCATTTAATTTCAGATCCTCAGAATCTATGCTTTTCAAACTGAAGATGCCAAACTATTAGTAGATCATGAAATTAATTTAGCATATTTTAATTACAAAATAGAATAGAGCAGGATACAGTAGAATAGAATAAAAATAATCAGAATGCACCACATGTAGTAAGGTATCATCTTGGAACATTGTTTCAGTTACAAATATGCATGTATATATATAAGTGACTATGTAAGTGAGTGTGTGTATGTGTATTAGGTAATGATGTAAAATGTATGTATTACTCTGGATCTTAGTAAACAAACAAAAAATAAACGCCACTGCTGTAAACCAATCAGGAGAAGCTACTAACCACCACACAAATACCAGGGCCAGGACTTGATCTTCACAACTCTCATATACAGCCCATCCATAAGCCAATGGAAAGCCCCTTGTGGGCTACACACCTTACAAGACACAGTGAAGGGAAGGCCTGCGACCAAATCATTAGAAGACATGGTTCCCCATACTTCAGGCATTTCCATTAGAAGGAATAGCAGAGGAGGGGAAGAAAGGAGAGAGAAGAGGAGGGAGAAAGGGAGGAAGGAGTAAAAGAAGAAAGTTTTTATAGGCACCAAACACTCTCCAAGACATACCTGATACTTCAGATAATACCCAATTAATCGCTGTATATCTAACATCCATTTTAATACCCAGTATCCTTATAAAAACACCTCCATCTATTAAAACATGATTAACAGAAGAAAAAAATTAAAAGAAAATAAAGCCAAATAACAAAATAAAATTTAAAAATGCTTAACAGCACATTTGGATCTGAGACAATATCCAGACTTCCAACGTTTGTTTGATTTTTGGCCGTGTATCCATATGAAGAAGGAAAAACCTTATAATATGTACTTTGAGCAACAAAGAGGTCCTTAACTCCTTAAGAATTTTGAGGTCCATGAAATTGGAGGAAGGAAAATGTTATATCTCCATTTGCACAAACATCTGATTGATTATTTAGCATGAATGTAGGCTACAAACCACAGGAAAATTAAGAGTGCTTGTGACTTTGTCGACAAAAGAAATCATGAATATTTTTATAGTATATTATTGTTATTGCATATATCCAGAAACATTGTTTATATTTATTGCTACTTCCAAATTAGAGTAGTTATTAGATTTCCTGCTACATCCTATTATTTAATGTGTTAATAAAAAAGGACAGTAATTGCAATTTTTAATTTTGGTAACTGTATTTCAACATAATTGGTTTCTTTTGTAATCTTAGGTATTTTGTTTTATGCATTTTAAAGCATTATTCTGAGGCATCTATAGGCTTCTCCAGACTTCCAAAGGGGTCCATAGCATAAAAATGGGTATGTGATTAGAGAGACTTATTATAAGGAGCAATGAAGAAAGAAATATAATTCTAATCCAGATAAATCAGCCACTGAGGCTGAATGAATTGGAGTAAGTTATTTGAGCTACTTACACTAGAAAAACATGAACTGGCGAGAAGCTTTTAAGAACACGTGTAAATTCTCCTTACTGGGAAGGCAGATGAGAGACAATGGAGAAGGAGCCAACTTTTAGAGTCACCTTGGTTACCTGAGACAGAGCTCCTGGCACTCAGGCCCCAGGAGTGGGGAACAAACTTGCGTACTGGTTGGTAACCATGGCTCCCAATTTGCTACCTCTGCAGGGCAAGGGCCATAAATCCGGTAGTTTTGATCAACCTGTAAACTGCCCCGACACCTAGTAAACTATGGTTTCTATGGTGCGGATCCAGGGACTGCCAGGAATTCCGCCTTTATGGACACTTTCAGCCATGTGACAGACACTCTGCCTCACACAGATTATCAATTAATCTGCTAAAGTCATCCTCTAAGGAAGATTCTAAAATTATAACTTCCATTTCATATCGTGAAGAAACTGAGGCTTAGCAAGGTTACTGAGATTGCCCAGATTATCCAGAGGTGGAGTCAGATCCCTGCGGATCCCTGCAGCTTCCTCCAGACCCTGCCCTTTTCATCACCCTGCTAGTGTCCACTCCCCAACTTCAGCAGGGGCAGATCTCGGGCCCAAAGAAGTAAAATTGCCTGCCTATTTAAAACGGCCATGGACATTGTAAACTGTACTCATGCTGGAAATTCAGCATATTAGTCATCTTGGGTTGCTCTAAAAAAAAAAATGCCATAGACTGGGTGGCTTAAACAATAAACATTTATTTCTCAGTTCTGGAGGCCAAGGTTATTTCTAAGAGCCAACAATATTTCTAAGATTATTCAAAACTATTTCTAAGTCCCAGATCAAGTCCAATTATTTCTATGTCCAAAATTATTTCTAAGTTGGAAGATTTAGTTCCTGGTGAGAGCCTGCTTCCTGGCTTACCAGATGGTCACCTTTTCCCTGTGTTCTCATCTGGGAGAGAGAGAGCTCAGATCTCTTCCTCTTTGCATAAAGACATTAATTCCATCATGAAGACTACACACTCATAACCTCATTACCTCCCAAAAGCTCCATCTCTAAATATCATTACATTGGGGGGCAGGGTTTCAACATATCAAGGGGGGTGGATGGGGACCCAACATTCAGCTAAGTACATTTTGCCTGGGAAAGCTCAGAACACAGGACCAGGGCAGCAGAGATAGTCAATTGTGATCCTATAAATAAATAGGCTTAATTTCCAAGTCTGCACCTTCTTCTCAAAGGGGGCAGAGATCCTGGCAAGAGAGGCTCCAAAGGGAAGACAAGAACACAGTATCTTTCCATTTCTTTGTGTCTTCTTCAATTTCTTTTAATAATATCTTATAGCTTTCAGGATGTATGTCCTTCACATCCTTTGTTAAGTTTAGTCCTAGGTAGTTTATTCTTTTTGTTGCAATTGCAAAAGGAATTGACTTTTTTTTTTTTTGAGGGTTTTTTCCTGAAATTTCATTGTTAGTATATAGGAATGCAATGGATTTTTGTACATTGATTTTGTAGCCAGCAAATTTACTGTATTCGTTTATTGTTTCTAATAGTTTTTTGGTAGAGTTTTCAGGTTTTTCTCTATAAAGAATCATGTCATCTGAAAAAAGTGACAAGATGGTTGGATCTTGAGATTATCCTTCTAAGCAAAATAAGTCAGACAGAAAAAGTCAAGAAACATATGATTTCATTGATATGTGGCATATAAAACTGAAAGCAACAAAGGAACAAGATAAGCAAACAGAGAAACAAAAACTGATAGACACAGACGACAGTTTAGTGGTTACTAGAAGGTAAGAGGGCGGGGAGTGGTAAAAGAGGGAAAAGGGGATCAAATATATGGTGATGGAAGGAGAACTGACTCTGGGTGGTGAACACACAATGCAATATATAGATGACGTACTATAAAAATGTACACTTGAAACATATTTTACTAACCAATGTCATCCCAATACATTTAGTAAATATTTTTTTTTAAAGTTCCCACTGTCATTGGGGGATACGTTTGAAGACCCCCAGTGGATTTCTGAAACCATGGATAGTACCCATCCCTGTATACACTATGTTTTTTCCTACACATACATACCGATGACAAAGTTTAATTTATAAATTAGGCACAGTAAGAGATAAACAACAATAACTAATAACACAATATTAGAAAATATACTGTAATAAAAATTATGTGAATATGGTCTCTCTTTCTCTCTCTCAAAATATCTTATATTGTACTCACCCTTCTTCCTGTGATGACATGAAATGATAAAATGCCTATTTGATGAGATGAAGTGGGGTAAACGATGTAGGCATTGTGATGTAGTGTTATGTTACTATTGACATTCACATGTCAGAAGGAGGATCAAAACTAGAGCGAATTTCTTTTTCCTTCTTTACAATTTCATGGATAGAAGAGTCGTTCTTACCATACATCTTAGCAACCTCAGCATATGACTTTTTTCTTTCCTTAAGTCAAAAATGTCTACCTTTCCACTAAAAGAACACACTTTACAGTTTCTTTTTGGCATATGGAAATTGCCAGCATCACTACTCTTTCACTTTGGCTCCATTATTAAGTAACATGAGGGTTACTTGGACACTTTATCAGCAGCTGATCTGACAAACCAGACGGCTACTCAGTAACTAACTGGTGGGGAGAGTATACAGCATGGACATGCTGGACGAGGGATGAGTCACACCCAGGCAAGATGGAGCTGGACATTGCGAGATTTCATCACACTACTCAGAACAGCTCACAACTTAAAAGGTGTGAGTTGTAAATTTTCTATTTAATATCTTCAGACCATGGTTAACTGAAATCAAAATCATGGATAAGGAGGGACTCCTGTACTCTCTCCCCGTGTGTGTTGGGGGATGGGGATGAGGATTTAGAAATGTAAGAACAGGCTCTGACTAACACAGAGAGGCCCTGGCACGGTGTCTGCATTACCCTTTCAGTGGTCCTTTCCCAGGTGTCAGATGGTTTCCTCATAGGCAGATGCTGATCAGTAGTCTGTTGATCTCTATGTGGCTCTCTTTTTCTGGTACCCTCTCCTGGGAACCCTCACTGCCTTGGTCTCCCTGAACTTTTCAGCTCTATTTCCTCAACTTGGGATGTCTGCCAGGCTCCACCCGGGTTCACCCTCTCTGTGCTGAAGCCGAGACACTCAGCACAGTGAGCCAGGACAATTGTAGGATTCACCATGTTCATTTTTTATCACTTGGGAATCACTTTTCTTCATTGCCTGGATGACCCGTATCTTGAAAACTGTTGTTTCATATATTTCGTCTGGTTTATTTGGGTGGGAGGGTAAATTTTTACTCAGTCTTTAGTCAAAATTTCCTACTGGATATCACTGAGAATTGTTTCCTATGGTTTCATCACAGTCTTTACCAAAGATGAATTTTCAGAACTGAGGTTAGAGACTTTCTTTCTTTATTAGTTATCCTTACATTAAACTTGCCATTACCTAAGATAATCTAAGAGAATGTCCAGTATAGTCAGAATTAAGAAACTGTAGCAGGCTAGTGGAGAATATATAGCAGCCGGTAATTTTTGCATCTTTGAATCACACTAACGTGTGTACTGGGGTTAAAGTAGGATGACCAACAAAAAAGAAAGAAAGAGAGGGAGAGAGGGAGGGAAGAAAAGAAACTGACTCCACAAGGAATATTCCAGCAGTCCGCAGCCCCTCTTTCTCCTTTCAAATCAGTGGGGCCTCATAAGTAGAACTTACCAGGGATGCTGAGAACTTACTTACCAGGGATGCTGAGAAGATTAATCAGGATCAGTTAATACAGTGGTTTCAGAAAGTGCTATATTCTTGCTACGTTATGAAAATTACCCAGGAACCGCACTAATGATGTGCTCTTGCATTCAGAAAATGAGACTGTCAACAAACAACATAAAAATGTATCACATCCATTTATTCTATCAGACAAAGTTGGGTTCCTCTCATTTAGGACAGACTGCTGTGCAGCCTACTAACAGAGTATCTATTTTATGGGTAATAATAGTCTTATTAGTATAAAATCTCATTACAACTAATGATGCTTAAATCTCTCCCTTGAAGTAGGTCAGTTTATCTTGCTTTGGAGGGAGTTGGCAGGTAGATAGATTGATAAAGTGAGGAGAATTTTAAAAGGTAAACTGTGTCATCAGGCCCTGCCTGGTTCCCAGTCTCTGTCCCCCACTCTCCCCAGAGCTGCAGCACTTGACCCTCAGCCTCAGGTCCCTTCTCTCTCCAGCCACTAGGTCAGTGGTTCACAATGTGAGGCTCCCCAATCAGAAGCATCTAGGAATTTGTTAAAAATGCACATTCTCAGGCCCCACTCAAAACCTACAAAATGAGAAACCCTGGGAGTGGGACCCAGCAATTTGTGTTTTAACAAGTTCTGCAGGTGATTCTGATGCACGTGGAAGTGTGAGAGCTGCTGCTCTATCACTTATTTATAACAGTTATTACAGCGTAGCTATCTTGTCTCCTGGCTTGTTTGCTTGTTTATTATCTGTCTTAGCCTGTTTGGGCTGCTATAACAAAATTCCACAGACTAGATGGCTTATAAACAACAAACATGGACTTCTGATAGTTCTGGAGGCTGGAAGTCCAAGGTCAGGGTGCCAGCAGGGTTGGGTTCTGGGAGGGCCCTCTTCCAGATTGCAGACTGCCAACTTCTCATCGTGCCCTCACGTGGGGCAAGGGAACTCTGTCATTGTAAGGGAACTCGTGTCATTCATTGTAAGGGCAATAACCTCATTCATGAGGACAGCCCTCGTGATCTAGTCACCTCCCAAGGTCCCACCTTCTAACACCATCACCTTGGAGTTTTAACATATGAATTTGGTGGACCATAGGATTACCTTCCTTCCGTCCTGGCTACATGTTAGGAATGCCTATGGAGCAATTTAAAATCTCCATGCCCAGGATAAGAACGACACTAAATAAATTCCAGTGAGGGACAGGGGCAGGCCTCCGTATTTTTTCTTCCCGGGAGATGCTCAGGGGCCCTTGGGGAGAACCACTGTGTAGATGAAGCCTGACCTGCAGCAAGATGTAAGGAGGCAGCCCTGTCCTGCACCCTGGACTCAGCTCCACACAGGCCCTAGAGACAGGCTGATATGGTCCCAGTTTTGATAGGTGAATTCCTGTCCCCTTCTGCTGCCCCGGCCCAATTTGTTCCCCTGTTGTGGTCAACTGGCTTTTGCTAATACCCCTGTCTTGGTAACCTGACCAGAGCTGCGGTCCCAAGGGAAGAGGCGTGCTGTGTGAGAGTGTGCCGACTCTGGGGTCAGATACAGTTGGGCAACTACATTGAATCCTGGCTCTACCACTTACCAGCTGTGTGACATTTGCCAAGATACTAAGCATAAAAATCACCTGAAATTCCACTACTTTGAAATAAGCACAAATTAATATTTTATGGCCAAACTTAATACATTCCTTCATGCATGCATATACAAGTATATATAGATATAGATATAGATATAGATATAGATATAGATATAGATATAGATATAGATATAGATATAGACATATAGACATATAGATATATAGATATATAGATATATATAAAATTCTACATATATAAAATTCTACATAAATGAAATTCTGTAATACATGTTAATTTTATTGGAAAACTTCCCTAGTCCCCCTTTTTCTCTCTCTTTATCCTCTACATCCCATTTCTTCCCTCTCCCTCAACCAGGAAACCACTGTTCACAACCTAGTATGATCTTAATTCTGTTTTCATGTTTACATAACCATATACAAATTCATACAGACACATGTAGGAGGCTTCCCCTCTGTTATTTTTTAATAGGATATATAGCTTCCATTTCCAACTTAAAAATATAACATGTAACTCCCTCCAAGCAAGTAGTATAGACCAATATAGAACTAACACATTTTTTTATTGGTTACATGTCATTCCATCCTAAGAACTGTGTGTGTGTGTGTGTGTGTGTGTGTGTGTGCGTGTGTGTGTGTGTGTGTGTGTGTACATGCATAAACTTATTTCCAAAAAAAGTTTACAATAAAAATGCAGGGTAGGGTGTGTGTCCACATATATATTTCCATATATTAGAGCTCTCTTTCTATAGAACAGAATTTCTGGAGTAAGATTGGTGGGTCAAATCAAATGTGCATTTTTGCTTATTGTAGATATTGCCAGATTATAGTCCAAAAAGGCTGTAACAACTCACATTTTCAGGAGCAATGAATGACAGTGCCTTTCCTACATCCTTCCTAGCACTGGATGTTATCAGTCTTTTTAACTTTTGCCAATTCAATTAAAGGTTGAAAACGAGAATTCATTGGTTAAATTTGCATGTCACTGATTACTACTGAGGTTTAAAAATTCTTTCACGCATTCATTAGTCATTTTGGATTTGCTTTTATGTGAATTACCTATTCACAACTTTTAAAAGTTTTTCTAATTGGACTGTTTGCCATTTGTTATAAGACTTCTTTGCTGATTATAGATATTTATCTTTTGTTCATCTAACAGAATGCATATTTTTCAGTGTCTCATTTATCTTTTAATTTCATTTATGAAGTATTTGTCCTATTTGTAATGCAATCATATATGTCTCTCTTTTTATAGCTTTTGACTTCCATGTCTTGGTTAGAAGGGTCTCCTTTACCTGGATTGTATTCATTTTTTCATCTAAGGTTTTTCTTTTTTAAAAATCAGATGCAGCTGTCATTTACTTTTTATGTATTATATAAAGTAAGAGGTATCCAGCAGACACTGTCAGCTCCTCTTCCCTCCCCATGTCCCTAGGAACTTTGCATATGCCCTGGCAGATTTCCGGTTCCCAGGGTCTGAAACTGTATTCTGAGAGCTTTGTATCAGACTTGCAATAGGCCATTAGATCCAGATCCGCAGGTCCAAAAGTGCCAGCGAATTAATACTATCACCACCTCCACTCAGCAACCCTCCTCCACCAATAATTCTCTAGAGTTAGTGTAGAAATACTCAGTTCCCTTAACCAGAACTGTCTACAGAATTTGCAGAGCCCCATACAAAACGAAAATTCGAAGCTTGGGCTGGTTGCATGGAAGTCAACCTCCTGTTCCCATGCGTGCACTGCCCCAACCAAAGGACAGACTACCCCTCAAGGGATTGCAGCCTCCACATCAAGAGGTGCTCTTGATCAAGGATTAATGATAAGCAAAAAGCCCTCACCAAATGTACCATGGCCCTGCCAACGCAAGGCAGAGACTTGCGAGTCCAAACCCAACCACCACCACTCCCCATGGCTGGCACCGGGACAGCTTAGGTGTGAAAAGCAACAGCAGAAGGTACTCCTGCACCCCCTGCACCCCACCCCGAACCTGCACAACAAGTCAGGTGGCAGGCACTGACCAAAGATGGCAGCTGTGGTAGGCAGATCCTGGGGAGATACAGAAGCCCAGAAGAAGGCTGAAGTCTGACACTTTGACACAGCAAGCATCTGGGCATGCTCTATTGTTTTGTCAGACTTTACTTACAAAACACAAATTCAAAGTTAAAAAATTAAGTATTTCAAGGGACTCTATAGAACATTAACCCCCAATTGAAGGGTCCTTTTATATGCCAGCTCTGTGGCACTGTGTGGGCACACACCCAGGAAGCTCACCCTGTCCTTTACGCTCATCTGGGATAAGTCTGTGTTAACCTGTTTTATGTGCTTTCCTCAGGGATTCCCGAGTGACTAAGCTCCAGGTATCTGGTGCGGTAGTGGGCTGAGTATAATGTACCTTTTTTGGCTGCCTTTCCTCTGCACCACTTCCCTACTCACCTATCTGTGTTCTATTCCTTCCAAATCAGCCTATTACTTGCATTGAAATTCTGGCTCAGAATTCTAGGGAACCCAAACTAAGATGGAGTCCAACCTTATTTTGTTCCAAAGGGAGAGGCCAGTTGGGTTTCAATACAACCTTCTACCAGCTGTGCATCAGTTATTCAAATTCACATCCCACTTGGACTTTTCAAGGTTTCTAATTTTTACCATTCTAAGAAGTATTAAATGATTCCTAATTGTTGTTTCAATTTGCATTTCTCTGATTAAAAATAATTTGGGGCATTTCTTTGTATACTTATTAGTTTTGGGACTTTCTCTTTCATAAACTGTTCATAGTAGTATGTCTATTTTCCTCTTGAGGTGGTTGTTGTCTTGTTAATTTTCAGGAGTTTCTTGTTATTCAAGATATTAATCCATCATCAGTTTTAGACATTAGGAATATCTTCTCCCATTTTGTCACCTACAAGTTTTCTCCATGGCCTCATTCAATAAATAGAAATTTTTAAATATTGATATTATCAAATGAATTCATTTTTTGGTTTTATGACTGGTGCTTCTTATCAAATTTGTATCTAAGTATCTAAATAAATTCTTAGGTAAAACCAACATGTACTAGGTCATTGCAGCAGCAAACTGTGTATAACAATGTCAAGGGAAAGGAAAGACCATATTATTCTGTAACTGTCTTTAAGGCTGAGGAAACTTGCCCTAAAAGTGCCGTGGAATGCTATGATCCAATCAGATTAGGCTTGGGCTCCTGAAGCAATCACTAGTAGGGAAGATAGGATTACCATGATTGGCTTTTGCTTATTAATTTATGAGGAAGGACTAATACCTTGAGCCAGTGAGTTAACATGATGGAGGCAGGAGAGAACGGATATTGAAACAAAAACCAGTGTTGACTACAATAATCTGTATGAAATTTTAGTTTCTTTCCATTCTTATTTTACTCGGTGTTTTTATTGGTAATGATTTCTAAACTGTATTAAATGACTTTTTAGCATCCAACAATATAATTACATAAAGTTTGTACTCCAACCAATATAATAAACTATGCTAATAAACTTCCTTATAATACACCATTCTTTGATTCCTGAAATAAACCATACTTTTTCATAATTATTATTCTTTTGATGGACTGTTGGATTTTTATTTCTTTTTAAAGTTTACATATGTATTCGTAAGTGAGATTGAGCTACAGTTTGGGGTTGGTTTTGGGGGGAAGGGTATTATTCTGAGTGCTTTTATTTGTTCCCTGAACTAATAACCTCTGTGGAGATAAACAAAGATGACCTGAATGGGAGTAAGAACTATTTATTGACAGCAAGAGAGTCAATCGGCTACCACCACCGCTTGCATTTGGCAGAAACTCAAATCAAAGGCAGGTGGAGGGGAGGGAAAGCTTTATGGTAGCCAAAGGGGAAGTTCTGACCCCATGGGAAGTTGTTGGCAGGGGGAAGCTGGAGGCAGGCTGACGAGAGAGGGGCCAGGTTGTTGTTTTGTTATTGTAGCCACTGCTGCTACAAAAATTATTTTTATCAGGTTTTATAAGTGCTAATTTGTGCTAGTTTCATAAAAGAAATTGGGGTGCTTCCCATAATTTTTCTGAACTCTGGAATAATTTTAATAATATCAGAATTATCTGTTCTTTAAAGGTTAGTTGGAACCCAGCTGAGAAATCCTCTGGTCCTGATGACTTTTCCAAGGTAGATCTTTCATCAAGTAATAAGGAGAGCTTTCCATGCTCTTGATGGTGCTTGGTCTGGTCACCTTTCCAATCAATGTAGTATGTTTGAGTCCCTTGTATTTTGCAGGGAATTCATTTAAATTTTTTTAAGTTTTCAGATTTTCTCCCATAGAGCGAAACTTAGTGTTATGTAATAATTATATCATCAACATCATTAGTCATCTTGTATGTTTCTGTTTTTCCTCCTTTATTCCTGAATCAGGATCATAAAGAAATTACCTATTTAATTGCACTATTCAAATTACCAGATTATGGACACATTCATACATCATTTTATTAAAAAGATTATTAATATTATTAATTCCCTCTTGCTACATTCTCTTAGTTAATTTTTGTTCTTCTTTTCTAATTTCTTAAGATAGATCCTAAATTCTTTATTTTTTGGTCTTTATTCTTAATAATAAACATTGAGATTATAAAAATTTTTCTATGAGTACAGGTTTGGTGTATACCAAAGACCTTTGGGTTTATTGTTATCCTTTTCATAATTTTCAATGTAGTCTGTAATCAGAGACTTGTGTAATTTAATTTTCAAGGTTGAACATTTTTTTTGTCTTTTTGTTTACTTTCATTTTACTGCTTATCATCAGAAATACAGTCTACAAAGCTCTGAGTTTTTTAATTGGTAGAAGGCAGTTAAGGAATTAAATGAGAAAGTGATTGGCCTTGAGCACAAAACAAGAGCTAAATATGAAGACAGCAGATGTAGAAGATAGAAAAATGCCTGCCTTGCATCACTTCTACCTCCAAAGCATACAATTCTTGAAACTCAGACTAGAGATTGGACTTGTAACCTACTGACAGATTCCCAAAGGAATGACAGCATAATGCCTGCCTGGACTTTTGAATTCTTCAGCCTTGATTCCATTATTCAGTTACCTTTGTTTATGACACAGGTACCATTCAGAGGTAGTTTAACTTAGTGAAAAACAGCTCAGGCTCTGCAGTCCAACTCTATGATTTCCAATCCTGACTCTGTCCTTACCGTGGATGTGTAATTTCTTGATAATTTATTCAACCTATGTCTGAAATACAAGGGCAACAATAGTAACTCCTTAACAAAGTTACAATGAGAATATAGTGAAGTAATATATTTGTTAGAAATCATTAAACTCTAATTCAAGAAATAAAAAGGGGGGGCACAAAGATTGCCAATTTTAGAGACAGATGGGTCTACAAGTTCAAATGATGGCAGCAGGCCCTCTCTCCACCTTTTGCCTCTGATTCTCTAGACATGGACCTTATTTTTCACTATAGAAGAATCTCCCTCATCTACCAAGGGACTATAGCCACAGGAAGCTATAGATCTAAGTCATTCCAATTTAACAACCCAATAAAAATAGAGATTATCATTCTTCAAGATTTTCTCTATCAGTTTTACAGAAGAAAATTAATCGGCCCTTTAGATCACATGTGCACCTTGTAATAATCACTAACTAAATGGGATCCTGTTTAATATGCCCTTACCTGTCGCTAAAAGGAGAAAAAAAAAAACACATGGACTGTGAGAGGAACCACACTTCCCCAAAGAAAAGTTACCAGAAAAAGAGGGTGAAAAGAGCAACAAAAGCAACAAAAAAGACTTCCATTACAATTCATAAAACACTTTGTACAGTGATTAAATATATCAAGGACTTATTTCATATTGCCTATCTAATCATTACCACATATTGAAACTTCCTGATGGTATAGGATACCATGTAATACTTATAGCTCAAAACTAAACTTTCTCCAGTAACAGAGCTAGATATATGCCCCTGCCACTGGATCTGGTTCTAGTTCTGAGTCTCTTCCAAACCGTTCTGTCCTATGCAATTCAGTCCCGCTGAAAGCACAGGCACTGTTTTTCAAACAGTGCTATAGGTGGTACTGTTAAAAGTACGTGCTTCATTAGTTTTAGGCTTAATTATAAAAATTTAATTACCTTCTGTAAATATTGGAATAACTGTTACTGGTGCTGTCCTTCCACCATAAAGAACTAGGAAACTAAGCAGAAATATAAAAACTGATATTTCAAAATATTGAAATAGGCAGCATAGGACTGAGATCTTTTAGAAAAAGGAGGCAAATGAGAGGAGCCCTAGAATCACCCTGGCCTTCTGTCTATGAGTGTTTTTCTGATCATGACAGAAAGGAAAAACCCAAGCAGATCATAGTCATGCTAAATTGTAAATTGTTAAGACAGAGTTTGGACTTTGAGGAGAATAACACAGCTGAAATATTTGGAAAAGAGTACAATATAGAAGGATTTACTTCAAATAAAGTACTCCAGAAATCTGCATAGAAATACCCTTGAATCTGTTGAATACAAAGTCTACCAGGCCAAGGAAAGAACTACCAAGAAGCTGTGAGCTAACCCATTCCCAGAACTCTGCCAATCAGCCAGAGTGGAAAACCTTGTTGAACAGTGGGCACATGGAGTAGAAATCTCTGGAGTATGGTAACTTGGTACCATGGCAGCCCAACCCAGAAGCACCCTTAAAAGAACTTTAAAACAAGACTAGAAATGATAATGCTAATCTACCAGTCACTTAACTTTTTAGTAAAATGAAGTTTCACATTCTTTCAAGAAAGATAAAATCCAAACATTCACCACTAATGTTTACAATGTCCTGGATCCAATCAAAAAATTATTGGAGCTGCAAAAAAGAGAAAAGTATTACCCTTTACAAGGAGACTAATCAGTAAATAAAAACAGATCCAAAAATGGCAGAGGTGATGAAATTATCATGCAAAGATATTAAAACAGCTATTATAAAAATGCATAAGAATTTAAAGAAAAACATTAGCACAATAAGAAGAAAAGTGGAAATTATACAAAAGAACTAAATGGAACTTCTAAAGATGAAAAATACAATTTCTGGGGAAAAAATTTCGTTGGATATACTTAATGGCAGATTCTATACCACAGAAGAAAATATCAGTGAACATAAAAATAGGAACTATCCAAAATGAAGCAGGGTAAAAAAGACTGTTTTTTTTTTAGATTAACAAAACCTCAGTGAGCTGTTGGGCAATAACAAACAACCCAACATGCATGCAATTAGAGTCCCAAAAATTGGAAAAGGGAAAGAGAGGAGCAGAAGAAATAGTTAATGAAACAATAGCAAAATTTTTTCTAATCTTGATGAAAACTATAAACCTCAGATCCAAGAAACTCTGTAAACCATAAACAAGATAAAAACAAAGAAAACCAGATCAAGGCACATTATAATCACATTATTGAAAATCAAGGATAAAAAGAGATTTTTAAAAGCAGCAGGAGGGGAAAATTTCACGATATATACTTATTTCTTAGGATGAGAACATTGCATTGTTCTCCTTCAGTTTTTTTTCCCCAGCTTTATTGAGACATAATTGGCATACAACATTGTGTTGGTTTTAGATATACACATGATATTCGGTACACATATATATTGAGAAATGATGACCACAATAAGTGTTTTTTTTTTTGTAAAATATATTTTTTTAATTTACTTTTTAAATTTATTGGGGTGACAATTGTTAGTAAAATTACATAGATTTCAGGTGTACAATTCTGTATTACATCATCTATAAATCCCATTGTAAAGGCCTGAACCGGAATATGGGAATGGAGAAAGTAAGCGTGCTGAAGAAAATGGAATACTCTAAATATCAAACTTTCTTTTACATAAACTTAAGGGTAACCACTCAAAAAAAAAATCCCGAACTGAAATATATACTGTAATACAAGAAGAAACAGAGGGAAACATCATAGAATACCACCACACAGAAATAATAGACAACAAAAAGACAAAGAAACAATGGAGACACAGCCTTACCAGAAAACTAAAGATAGAATGACAGGAAATCCTCACATATCAATAATCACCCTAAATGTAAATGGACTGAACTCACCAATAAAAAGGCACAGAGTAGCAGATTGGATCAATAGTTTAGTGGTTACCACAATAAGGTTAATTAACACATCCATCACCTCACATAGTTACAAATTTGTACATGTATTGTATATATAATTTTTATTTGTCAATTATGTCTCAATAAAGCTGGAGGGGGAAATAGCAGTTGGAAGGGGGTCATACAACATAGAAAAGAAAAGATAAGAGTCACAGTGGACTTTTCATCAGAAAATATGCAAGAGAGAAGACAAGGCAATGATGCATTTAAACTGATGGAAACAAAACAACAAACAAAACTCCATCAACCTAGCATTCTATAAGCACTGAGACTATCCTTCAAAAATGAAAGAGTAGATACCTCATTTTCATGTCAAAAAAATCAATGCCAGCATCTGCAGTACAAAAAGAACTCAGGTGGTAGGAAAATAATATCATATGCAAACATAGATATATGAAGAGCAATAAAAAGTGCTGGAAATAGTCAATAGGTAGGTAAAAATAAAATTACTTTTCTCCTTTTAATTGAGGTATAATTGACATATAACACTTGTAAGTCTAAGGTGTGCAACATGTTGATTTGATACATTTATATATCACATTACTATATGTTTTTCTCATTTAAAAAAAATTTTAACATTGTTGACTTTGGTAACAACAATAATAAAAAGGTATTTTATTTATAACAGGATTTATAATACATGCAGAAGATAAATGTAACAAAGCAATTATACAAAGGACAGGAGAGGGGAAATTGAATTATATCTTTGTAAGATTCTTCTATCACATGCAGCATGGTATAATACTATTCATAAAATGTGATAAGTTAAAGGTATATACTATAAATATTAGTAACTACACAAAAAATAGAACAAAGTAATAATAAGCCAATAGTGAAGATAAAATGGAATGTTAAATAATATTTAATTATCCAAAAGAAGTTAAGAAAAGTGGATACAAGGAACAAAGAGCAGAAGGGAAAACTGTAAAATACTAACAAGATTATAAACTTAACCCCAACCATTCTGATAGATATTTTAAAAACGTAAATGTTTAAACACTCCATTAAATGACGGAGATTGTTCAGCAGGATATTTAAAAGCAATATTCAATTTTACATTATCTATTGTAAACTCACTTTAAATATAAGGGTATAAGATAGAAGTAAAAGGATAATAAATAATATACTATTTTATCCTAATCATTAGAAAATTAGAGTGACTCCATTAGCACCTGTAAATGAGACTTTAGGACACAAAATATTGTCAGAGGTAAAGAGGGTTATTTCATAATGATTAAATAATTAATTTATTAAGAAGACATAATAATGTATCTAAATACATGGAGCAAAACTGACAGAACTGAAAAGAGGCATAGACAAATCCATAATTATAGTTGAAAATCTCAACACTCCTGTCTCATAGATGATAAAACGAGTAGGAAGAAAATAAGAAAGACTACAAAAGACTAGAACAAGACTACCAATCAATTTGTTTTAATTGATATTTATAGAATACTACACCCAACAACTGCAGAACAGACATTGTTTTAAAGTGCACATGAAGATTCACCAAAAGGGCCGTAGATAGGTCATAAAAACAAATCTCAATAAACTTCAAAGGTAATAAAAGTAAGTTTTCTGATCATAGCAGGATTAAATTTAAAAATAATAGTACATAAAAATACCCAACAAACTAGGAATTGAAGGGAACTTCCTCAACATGATAAGGGCATTTATGAAAAAAGACAAAGCTGATGTTATATTTAATGATGAAAGATTAAAAGTGTTCCCCTCTAAGAACAGGAACAAGACAAGGATTCCTTCCCACTTTTGCCAATTCTATTCAACGTAGTACTGAAAGTTTTAACCAGAGCAATTCCCCCACCCCCCAAAAAATAAAAGGCATCTAATTTGGAAATTAATAAGTAAAATCATCTCAATTCACAGATGACATGATTTTACATACAGAAAATCTTAAAGAATCTGCAAAAGAATATGAGTTAATAAACAAATTTATCAAAGTTGCAGGATACAAATCAACATGTAAAAATCCATCATATTTTATAGCGATAAACAATCAAAAAGGAAATTAAGAAAACAATCCCACTTACAATAGCATCAAAAGGTTAAAACACTTTCAAATAAATTTAACCAACAAACAGCAAGACTTGTACACTGGAAACTACAAAACATTACTAAAAGAAATTTTAAAAGACCTAAATAAATGGCAAAATGTCCATGTTCATGAATTAGAAGACTTAATATTGTTAAGATGGCCATACTCCTGAAAGCTATCTACAGATTCAATGCAATCTCTACCAAAATCACAATGACCTTTTTTGGCAGAAATGGGAAAGCAGATATATGGGATTTCAATGAACCCCACATACCCCAAACAATCTTTAAAAAGAATAATGAAGTTGGAGGGCTCATACTTCTGTATTTCAAAACTTACTACAAAGGTACAGTAATCAAAACAGAATGATCCTGGCATAAGGACAGGCCAAAGGAATAAAATTGAGAGTCCAGAAATAAACCTATACATCTATGGTCAATTGATTTTCAACATAGGTATCAAAAACATACAATGGGGAAAGAATAGTCTCTTCAACAAGAAGGATATTTGGTAAATTTTTATAGCCATAGATTTGGCAATGGATTCTTAAATAAGACATTAAAAACACAAGCAATGAAAGAGAAAAACAGATGAATTGAATTTCAACAAAACAGGTGCCACTGCGCTGTACACCTGAGGCTGAAGCTGAATAACAATGAATGTCAACTATAATTTAATATATATATAGTCACAGGCTGTGGAGTACAACACAAGGAATAGAGTCAATGGAATCATAACAGCTATATAAGATGTCAGAGGGGTAATAGATTGGGGGAGGGTAGTTATCACTTTGTGAGGGTTGTAAATGTCTATTACATTGTTTTGTACACCTGAAACTAATAAAAATAAAAATTAATAATAATAATAAGAAGAAGAAGTAAACCTTGGGGGAAAAAATCCAGAACAACAACAAAAAAAACCCAATGCCACTCTTCTTAGTAATTTTCTTTGTTTTTTCCTTTGTTAGCATAAAACTATTTTATTTGTGTTTATATACAACGGCTTAATTATTGTTATATTTAAATGAACTAATAAATACATACTTTTTTCAATTCTCATAAAATAAATAAAAAACTTTTGTGTATCCAAGGACAAAAGAAAGTGAAAACACAATCCACAGAATGGGAGAAAATATTTACAAATCATGTATCTCATAAGAGTTTAGTATCCAGAATATATAAAGTACTCTTAGAACTCAACAACAAAAGACAAAAAAAAAAAAAAAAAAAAAATTAAAAATGAGCAAAAGACTTAAATGGATATCTTTCCCAAGAAGATATATAAGTTGCCAACAATCATACAAAAAGATGCTCAACTTGGAGCTGAGCCGCTGGCAGGCAGCCAATTGCCTCAGTAGTTAGAGTGCATTGCTCATAACACCAGGGTCACCAGTTCGAGTCCCACATGGGCCAGTGAGCTGCACACTCCACAAACAGATTGAAGAACAACTTGACATCTTGGAAAAACACAGTTCCCCAATATTCCCCAAAATTAAACAAACAAAAAAAAGATGCTCAAAATTATTAGTCATTAGGGAAATGCAAATTAAAACCAGAGAAAGATACCACTTCACATCCAGTGGGATGACTATAATAAAAATAAAAAAAATAGAAAAAAGCCATTGACAAGGATGTGAAGAAATTGGAACCCCTGTACATTGATGGTAGAAATGTAAAATGGCACAGCTACTGTGGAAAACAGTTTTGTGGAGCCTCAAAATAGTTAAACATAGAATTAACATATGACCCAGCAATTCTACTCCTACGTATATGCCGAAAAGAATTAAAAACAGATACTCAAACAAAACTTCCACACCAAAAGTAGGAAACAACCCAAATGCCCTTCAACTGAGGAATGGATAAACAAAATTACATTCATACAGTGGAATATTATTTAGCCACATAAAAAAAATGAAGTAGTGATACATGCTGCTATATGGATGAATTGTGAAGATACTATGCAAAATGAAAGAAGCCAGACACAAAAGGTTGTCCATTTTTCATATGAGTCCATTTTTCATATGAACTATCCAGAATAGGCAAATCCATAGAGACAGAAAAAATTAGGGGTTGCCAGGTGCCAGGGAGAGGGGAGGTTGGGGAGTGACTGCTTTAAGGGTACAGGGTTTCCTTTTATGGTGATGAAAAAGTTTTGGAACTAGACAGCAGTGACAGTTGCACAACATTCTGAATATACTAAGTGTCAGTGAATTGTCTACTTAAAAATGATTGATTTTATGTTATATGAATTTTACCTTAATAATAAAACAAATCAATAGCAAAAAGTAGAAAATCCCCAACTGTTTGGAAATTAAACAAAACATCACTAAATAACCTTTGAGTTAAAAAAGAAAAAAGGAACGCAGAAAATATTTTAACTTAGTAATAATAAAAACGCAGCATATTAGAATTCATGAGATGTCTCTATAGAAATGCTTAGGATAATATTTATAATTTTAAATGCTTATATTTAAAAAGAATAAAAGTTTAAACAAATGATCTAAGCTTCTAGCTTAATAAGCTAGAATCAGAGGAACATATTAAATCCAGAGTAAGGAAAATAAAAGAAATTATAAAGATAAGGATGGGCATCAACAAAAATATTTTTAAATAGAGAAAATCAGTGAGATCATAAATTGCTTCTTTTAAACAAATCAATAAATTTTATAAACTTCTAGCTAGTCTAATCAAAAAAAAAAGAGAGAGAGTGAGAGAAGACACAAATTAACAATAAGAATGAAATAAAGGGCATTATTACAAATCCTACTAATATTAAAAGTATACTAAGAGATTACAGGAACATCGTCATGCTAATAAATTTTACTATTTAGACGAAATAGACTAATTTTTTTGTGATGCTGGCATATTTTATTTTACAATAATAATTCTCATCCCACATACTCTTTCAGAACTTTCCTCTCTCTTGTCAAGAGATGGAGTCTGTCTCACACTCCTGAACCTTGGAGAGGCTGTATAACTGCTTCTATTAATAGAATAAAAACTGAAGTATTGCTATGTAACTTCAGAAGGTAGAGTATAGAAGGTAAATACAAGTTCAATATGACCACATCACATTTTTAAAGTTCTATTCTTTGCAACATAGCAGTAATAAAATAAAAAGACAAGACACAAACTGGGGGAAAATATTTGCAATAGATATATTTGACAAAGGATTTGTATCAAAATTATTTAGAGAACTCTTAAAACTCAGTAAGAAGACAATTCACTCCATTAAAAAGTGGGCAAAAAATTTGAACAAACACTCACAAAATAAGATGTACAAATGATCAATAAGCACATGAAACCACACTTATGAAAAGATATTGTTTTGTTCCATTTTATTTCATGAAATTGTAGAGCAGACAAAACTAATCCATAATTCTAGAAAACAAATTATTGTCTGTGGCCAGGAGTTGCAAAGACAATTGACTGCAAAGTGATATAAGTATACTTTTTCAGAGGATAAACACTTTCTATACCTTAAATGCAAATAACTATACACTTAAAAATGATGTTCTGTACTATTACGTTTTATTTTTATGTTAAATCTACCTAAATACTGTTGTTTGAATGTTTATATCATTAAAGTGTTTTAAAAGATAAATTTAGGGATTTGAGGTTTAGCTTTTAAAACCTAATGAACTATTATGAAGTCAACATATAGCATTTACTACATATGAATGAATTCTGAGAATATCTAAGTGATTTTTTTCTTAGCGCAAAATATATAGTTTCCCATAAAATGAAGCAGAAAATAATTATCTACAAAGAAATTAAACACTTTAACTGTGTTCTTACATGTCCCTGATTCCTTCTTTATATGAAAAAGTTGGCATGCGACCTAAATAAGGAGATGTAGAGAAAGAATAACTTTCTGCACTGAGACATAAAACATGTTTGATGTGTTTGTTCCCCTGACACTGAAGTACTTCAGCTCTCAGAGTAACTGAAGGAATGGCAGGTCGTGTAGTTTTTCATTAGGTTCACGCATCACAAACTACCAATAAGTATGATTTAAAATCTACTCTGTTCCCTCTTCTTTACTTAGAATTTTTCTAGTGGTGCTGACCATGAAACAAGTTGACTTTACGTCAAACCCAGAAGTGAGAGGGACCTGTCCAATGATGTAAGAACAGCAGCTTCTGAAAAGATGATTAAGTTATTAAATGGAGAGATAGCACAGAAATGGATATTATTAAATATTTTTATTTGACTATGAAAAAGATCAGTGCCTTACATTATTGTAATGATAATAACAATAGCTAACTCTTATATGGTAATTATTAGGAAAAGGGTATTATTCTAAGTAATTTTATATATATTAACTCATGTTAATTCTTACACTAACCATAGAAAGCAGGTACACTCTTCTTATTTCCATTTTACAAAGAAACTGAGGCACAGAGAGATCAAGTAACTGGCTCAAGGTTATAGAGCTAATAGACAGCATAACTGGGATTTAAACCCAGATAGAGTGGCCCAAAGTCTGAGCCCTTAACCTCTACTCTTATATCACCTCTAGATGTGTATTGTACCAGTATTTGCCATCTGTTAAAAGCAAGGATCTAGATTCTGACATGTGAGATTCTGAGATAAGAGTTCCAAATTATTGTCCTGGCCCATTCAGTGTATTTAAGTATGTATAAATAAATATATCTTAATCTATATCTATACACACATACATATTTATACACACACACGTACTTACGTGGTGGAAAGTTCGCAAACTTAATTGTCCGACTGTGTGTGTGTGTGTGTGTGAGCAAGAGATCTGAAAACACAGGAAGAAAGCAAGGTAAAAGGTGTTAGCCAATGGCCACACCGTTCACCCAGTTAATTCATGCTGCACATCATAAAAGATCCCTTCGTTCCCTTCCATAGCACTTTCTTTCTACCATACTCATGATGCGTCTCATACACTGCATTTAGTATTGTAGTTATTTGTGTATTTCTCTTAATGCCTCTATTTCAGTATAAACTGGGGCCATGTCTAAAACATGTAATCTAGTTCATTACCTTTCATATAATAGCTGCTAATATACATTTGTTGACTTGTTTCCTCTGATATTCAGAGATCTGATGCAGCAGAAAGATATCTGAAAACAAAACTCACTGTCAATAGCAGTCAGAACAGGAGGACGAATATGGGAGTGCAAGAGTCTGAGGACACTATTTTAACTCCAGTTATCATCATACAATAGAAAAAAGAACTAAAATAGACCTTGATTTGATCCTGCCTCTACCAAAAGCTGTGTGACATTGGTGGAGTTAGTCATCTTTTCTAAATCTCAGTATTCTCATCTAGTAAAACAGTTTGACAGTTTTAAATAAAATAAGGAGTATAAAAGTCTTAGCATAGTACCAAGCATAGAATAAAGATGTGATAAATTCATCCCTCCCCATCTCACTTCTTTATTTTATCCCTCCAGAATAGGCACCACAAATTAAATGCAGGTGAAAGAGTCTGAGCATAACACACAGTATGAGTGCCATGTAGGAATAGAAATCAAATGTTGCCATATCTTCCCATGATGGAAATGAAACAGAAATCTGGAATTTTAGGTGGAATGTCTCCACAGTTAAATGTTGATAGTGAAGTCAAAATTATTAAAACAATATATGCCAATGTCGTGTGGTCAAGCAAAGCTTGTCTGCTGTCTTGCACCATCCAATAGGCCACAAGTTTGCTACCTTCACTCATCTAAAGAAACAAAAAATGCCAACACCAGCAACACAACCTAAATTTAGGTATATATGCATAAATAGCTCTATATCTATGCACACACACACACACACATCACGTGGCAAACACATGGTTCTTGGGACGTTGTCAGAAACCACCTGGCTCATTTTATTTCTTTTCAAACTGATTATTTCCCAACACGGTGACATGTATTTAGCAAATCCCAGAAGGAGAAATTATTATATTAAGTTTCTCCTCCATTTAGTTAGACAACAATTCTTGAACACAAGGTCAAAGTCATTCTGCCTTATCCATTCTCCTGTGTTTTTAACAACTGCCTTTGTGCCCAGATGGTCTGAGTCACGACCTTCTTTGACACACGCAAGCTTTGTCATTTCTTCTGGCTCTTTTCTTCTTAAGAGTTGAAGTCGCAAGATAAATGACAATTTTTTAAAGGCTAATTAAGAACCTTTCTGCATATGCCTTACTTAATTACCTTCTGTCAAACTTGATTATACTCAAATTTTTAAAATTACTCATATTTATTCAGCTCGTGTGAAAATGTGAAATAACAGAAGACAGCTATTGTTCTGAGCTTTTCCAGTGAATGACTACTACATTGTAATAAAGGAATTATTTAAATAATATAAATCCTAACCTATACGATGAACTCCTATAATTGCTGTACATGTTAAAGAGTGGAAAGATAATTTTACTCTGGCATAATAGCTCCTGAAACTGCTCTGGAATTTCTTAATGTGAAGGTGACCAATGGGTAGGAAAGCTCTGTTCTGTACTTTACTTCTCAAATTCTGGTGTGTATATAACTCATCTGTGGAACTTGGCAACAATTCAGATTCCCTGTCCCCACCCGCACCTGTGTGACCCTTCTCCAGAATGTCCCTTATCCCCTCTGATCCTCAATATTCTCTTGTGTAAAATGAGAATTATGACTACATTAAAGGTATTTAAGAGTTTAAAATAAAATAATGAGCCAAAGTCTTAGCACAATACCAAATATAGAGCATCTACATAGTCCTGAGATTCTGATTCAACGAGTCCCCTCCCTCAGTAATCCTGTTACAGGAGGTATGAGAACTAAGCATATTTTGAAAAACTCTCCTGTTGTTTCTGGACTGTGATTCCCAGCTGTGGCTCTACATCAGAATTACTTCTGGAGCTTTTCAAACTACCGTGATTCCCTGAAAATAAGACCTAGCCAGACAATCAGCTCTAACGTGTCTTTTGGAGCAAAAATTAATATGAGACCCGGTATTATACTATATAATTTTATATTGTATTGTCTTATATTATACCCGGTATTTATTATATATTATATTATATTATAATATATTATATTATATTATATTATATTATATTATATTATATTATAATATATTATATTATATTATATTATATTATATTAAAGACCCAGTCTTATATTATAGTAAAATAAGACAGGGTCTTATATTAATTTTTGCTCCAGAAGGCACATTACAGCTGATTGTCCAGCTAGGTCTTATTTTCGGGGAAACACGGTATCAATCCTTGGGCTTCACTCCCAGAAATTCTAACACTGCATATTTGGCAAGGAGCCCAAGCATTTCTGCAAGTTTTCAAAAAGTGATTACTATACTAGCCAGAGTTGAAAATCATTACTTCACAGTTGTGGTGTCCAAATATTTTTATCCATGTCTATAGTGGAAAAAAATTCACTATGTATCTGTAGTATATCTACATCTGTTTATGAAATAAGCCAGTCTTACTGTACTACCTATTGTATAGTTAGAAAACATAACAAAAGTAGAAAATTTTTAAATAACATAAAACAAAAACATTTTATACTATGTTTCATTTATTAATGTCATCTAAACTCTTTTGACACCAGGTAAAAAAATTATTTTTAATAAGATTCTAAAAGCTTAGTTCTTAAAGACTTGCTAACCATGATGGCTTCATCATGCCACTAGCAATGATCACATGGCATAACATACACTCTTTATATCTCAGAATAACTCGAGGTACTGTAGACAATATATAACCATGTACCTGAAAAACATACATCATTAGTGATAGTGGATATCAATTTATGTTTCAACGAGTCTTCTTGCTAATGCTAATCTTTCTGACTGACTGCTTACTAGCTCTGATTAGGGTCTCACTGTTTTTACCTTGAATATGGCTGATGAGCATTTACTAGGAGTCAAAGTATTGACTCTGATGTTTTCTTCTTGTCTGCTTGTGTTTGTATTATTAGTACTAGTTCTAATTGGCAAATTTGTTGCAAGAATATTTTTTATTATTATTCATTTCAGGTGTACAAAACAATGTAATAGTTAGACATTTATACCCCTCACAAAGTTATAAACCCCTCCCCAAATCTACTATCCCTCTGACATCACACAGAGCAGTTACATTTCCACTGTCTCTATTCCTTATGCTGTACTCCACTTCTTGTGACTATATATATATATATAAAATTATAGTTGACAATCATTATTATTCAGCTTCAGCTTCAGGTGTACAGCGCAGTGATCAGGCACCTACCCCATCCTGAAGTTGTCTCCCTACTAAGACAAGTGCCCAGCTGACAGCCTACAAAATCTTCACAACATTATTGATTATATTACCCAAACTGTCTTTTGTGTCCCCGTGGCAACCTTGTGGTTACCAATTGTGTTTTCTAATCCCCTTACCTTCTCTCTCGTCCCCACCCCCTTCCCATCTAGCAATCCTCAGTTTTTCCTCTATATTGTTGAGACTGTTTCTGATAAGTTTGTTCATTTATTCTATTTTTTAGATTCCACATATAAGTGAGATCATATGGTATTAAATGGAATTAACTTATGAGCCAGCACTTCTACTCCTAGGTATCTGCAAGAATCTTTTAAGGCCATTGCAACGCCTACTAGGGGGTCTTCTTAAGGCTCTACTAAATATTCACATTTTGGTCCTGTCATAGACCACACTGGCTTCAGATTCATTCAGAAGGATCTAGTCTAGGAATCATCACTTGCCGGAGCTCAGAGCTCAGCCTTCCTTTTGTGTGTGTCCTTGCTGCAATCCACGGGGTGGCTTCTGACCTCCCTACGTGACAGCTCAGGTTCAAGAATATAAAATCCTGCACGTTGGCTTGTTTCACGATCCACCCTCTCATAGCAACTCCATAGGCATAGCTTCTGGGGTTCTCACGGGGGCATATTCAGCTCCAAAATCACCACTTTCAGCCAAAAGCTATGGTGTCCCTGATAGGAACTGATAGCAACCCCAGTTGAGCTGTAGCTATTAATTCAGTCATTTTTACCAATACGTAATGTTGGCTAGCATCCTATTTGACACACTACTTTAACAGGACTCTAAAGGAAGAGCTGGAGAACTAACAAAAGGGCAAAGTCTTATACAGAAAGAGAAACAGTTTGCAACCCTTTATTCACATCTTTGTGGATATCCAATTTTGTGGTAGGTAGTTAAAAACAGAGGACATAATCTTTAAATTCACTTAATTGAGTACACATAGCAAACGTCAAACTGCATTTTGCCAGAAGCCAACAAACAAGTGAGAGTACCTCTCTCATCTCTGCCTTGGGGATGCTCATATCCAAATATCTCATGTACTATACGGTATTATTGTCCTATTAAATATTATTAGCCTTTAATTTTTTTTAGAGAAGTTTTAGGTTCACAACCTAAAGTCCAAAGATTTCTGCCCCTACACACGCACAGCCTCCCCTTTACCAAGGATTGGTTACAATCGATGAGCCTACAATGACACATCACAATCATACAAGGTCCATAGTTTAGAGTTCATTCTTGGTGTTTACATGGACAAATGTATAATGACATGTATCTACCATTACAATAAAAAATAAGAGTCATGGATAACACAGTACAATTCTTCATTATGTGAGGCTTTGACACACATTGTAGGACACCCAGCTCACTAAAACCCGTAGTATCCTACCTCCGTGGAACAATAAAAAAATATATATATATATCTTTTTGGGTTAAAAAAGACAGATAGATGGATACATAGACAGACAGACAGAAGTACTAAAATTTTGTTTCTGAACTCCAGTGAGCTGTCTCTCACACTGAGTGGGTTATATCATTTCTTTGGAGACACTATTCGTGGCCCCACGTGATCTGAGCTCAGCTTACTCCACCAGCCATAACAATCACTCTTCCCCTTATGCTCTGTACACCATCCTTAAAGCATGTTGGCTTTTTTTTTCTTTTTCTTATTCTTCTAACCCAGTGCTTCTCTAACTGCACCTTAATCATTTCCTCATGATACTCATCAGCATTACAGTTAAATAACAAAATGTGTAAATAAATCTGTTTCCTTTCCGCTTGAATTTCTTTTGCGGCTGGGATGGTGCCGGCCCACTGTGTTCATTGCTGTAGCCTCAGTACTAGCAAGTTGTCCTGTACATGATAAGAACTGAACTGGTACCTATTAGGTAAACAAATCAGCCTTTTTTAATATACACCAAAATATATGCCAAAAAATGTATACACATGACTTGTATTCATCTCTTGTTATCGGTATATATTGAATATTACCATTTTAAAACAGGTTTTTCCCTTCTTAAAATGCGTACATTTTTTTGGCACCCTCTGTATTTAACTTTGCCCATGTAATGCCAAGCAATCCAAAGTTACGTGATTCCTACATTTCTTAACTATATAAGGAATATATAATCTTATTATTTAATCTCAAAGATGAATTACTACTATATTAGTCAAAAGTCAAATATTAAGAACCTATTTTGTCAGTCAATAGGTGATGGTACAGAAGACAGACCTAACAAAGCTTGTAGTCTTACAGGAAGACAGCTATTCAACAGGTTAGGGTTCAAACAAATCTCAGGAGATTTATGTCAAGCATCCCCCTCTCCTCCAGAGTGGGGAGGAGGCTGAAAATAACAAATGCTGCACACTGCTCTAAGCCAATTCATCGAAATAATTACATGCATTCAATCAAATAATTTTGAATGGATTAAATGGGGGTGGTTATGAAGCATATAATGAGGGCCCTAAATCTAGTCTAGGGGAAGTTTCCTTAGGGAAATACAATTAGGCTGAGAGTTCAACAATACTTAATCCAGGTGAGGGGTCCCAGGTATAGAGGTTTCAGAGGCAGCACTATGCTCAAAGACCTTATGGCAGGAGCCTAAAGAAAAAGATCTGAGTGAACAGAGTCCGGTGGGGCTGTAGCAGATGTGGGAGATGAAGCTAGGGAAAGAAGCAGTAAATAGGTTATGTAGGAGCCTGTAGAGAATTTTGAACTTGACTTTGAGTTCAATGCAAAGTCCCTAAGGGGTTTTAAGCAGGAGAATAATGTGTTCTGATAGCAGTGCTGGAAGATCGTCCTGGCTCCAGTACAATTACATCAGAATGAACCAGATAAGCTTTTCCTTCTCCTAATGATTATTACATCATTTTTATTTGTTTATTTATTCTTCTGCAGTTTTCTGAACCATAAAATACCTCTGTCCTTTGAAATTACTTGGTGATTCATCCTGAACCTTATAAAGCTTAGCTGGAGGCATTCTGGTGTGTAGGGTCTTCAGATTTTCCTTGAATCTAATCAAAAAGCCATAATTCAATCTTTGATGGTTCTCAGTAGGGCATACTACTTTAAAATATTATTTTATTCATTTTGGTAGCAATACTTTAATCAAACATTAAAGTTGCAGAAATTAAAACTATACTTCTACTTCAAAAGATTTAGGAAATATTCTTAGTGTCTAGGAAGCAATATGAATGACTATTAGGTTTGAGGAGAGAAATTTTACTGATTAATATCAACACCTGAAAGTGTTATAATACTCCAGGTGTTTTAGGTCAGCAAAGTTGTACCGCCCCCCAACACACAGAGAACAATGCTGTACCTGCCCCCCACCATACAGAGAACAATGCTGTACCCCCTCCTTACAAAAAATAATGCTGTACCCACCCCCCACCATACAGAGAACAATGCTATACCTGCCCCCCACCATACAGAGAACAATGCTGTACCTGCCCCCCCACCATGCAGAGAATATGGATTTTTATTAAATCTGAATTTAGATGTAACAAAATAAAGAAAATCTATTTCTTAGCAGCACAATTCTTATTAAGGAAGATACTTTTTTTTTTTTTAATTGGGAGAAAATTTGTTTAATTATTTGAATGGGTAGAGATGGGGGTGGTAAGTGTGAGACCCTCTACCCAGGGAGCATGTTATAAACAATAGCTTCTCCTTTGCTACATCTGTTTTGCACTAAACCAGTGGCTTTAAATTCTGTCTAGCTCCACTGATCCCCTCTTATGACAAATATCGGTTAACACACCTTTAACTTCCACAGATTAAATTATTAGCTGGTATTTTCTATCCACATACATTTCAAGGAATTCAATACAATTCCTCAAATGTACTCGAAATAGGGTTGCCAGATAAATAGACAATACCTAGGACATACTTATACTAAATAATTATTCGTTATTTCTCTGAAATTTAAGTTTAACTGGGCTACCTATATTTTTATTTGCTAAGTGTGGCAACCCTAATTATGGAAGAGAAAATCATATAATAGGTATTTGAATGTGTAACTGCTGATGTCACCACATAAATATTGTGCATAATTGTCTTGGAATGGTGTAATACTTTGCTCTGGCCCCCTCTAGCAAGGATGCCCCTTTTAGTAATGACAACTTAGTCTCTCATGGACCTTCCACTAACAGAAGGCCCAACTCCTCTAACCCATAGCCCAGAGCCCCTGCCCTTTCTGTGATCTCTGGGTTTTTTCTTTTGAAATCATCTTCCACACCCTCTAAGGATCCTGGTTAACTGGACATCTTAGCAAATGCCGCCCCTCCCCCCACTTCCACTTCCTAGATACACAATAGCAGTTACTCCTTTGGTCTCCCTATGTCAGAAATCTCTAGGCCCCAATTATGTTTCCCTAGGTTTAAACATACCCCCAAATCTCAGAGGACTAATGTCAAGCTTCCCCTGTTTTCCATAGTGGGGAAGAAGCTGAAAAAGACAAGCGTTGCACGCTTCTCTAAGCCAGTTTGGATCTTAGAAGATATCTGTAGTCTCCTGCAGTTCAAAATAGTTAAAGACTGAATAGTCTTTACCTTATCCCAACCTTGCTACCATGTAGAATGCTACGATAAATTTGCTCCCCGATAAGCAAGTGTTATGAAGGCAGGAAAACAGTTTTATAACCTGTACTGTAGGCTTAATAAAATCCTAGCTTTCTGTCCAGCCACACATGAAAGGTTCTCTTGAAGCAAATGCAATGATATATAGTTAGCCTTCTGGTCAGAGTCAGGTAACAAAATTCCCATTAGGAAACTGAAAATAGTCTCTCAATTTCCTTAGAATCCTAAACCTAGGGGACCATTCCAAGTAGTGTAGGCTCTTAAATTCCCTGTTCATACAAGGGAGAAAGTGGCTGTACAATATTATTGGCCCATCCACACATCCTGAGCACCACTGATTTCACTAAGGAAAATTTTCTAATATTCATTAAGCTAATTAACAAAGATAACTGAAGGCAGTGTGCCTTTGGAGATTGGGTCCCTTATTAGTCAGTCATGCTAATGTTAACTAATCACTTTGGGAGTGTGCATTCCCAACCTAAGACTTCAAAATTAACTAAGCACCCATAGGGTTAGTAGATTAAACCTAATTAACATACATCTATCACACTCTGTGATGAAATATATTAAAATACATTTAGATAGAGTAATCAGACATCTGGTTGACCTGGGAGACTCCTATTTTACACCTGTTGTCTAGAGACAATTATACTCTCAAAAGTGTACCAGTTGGGCAAAAACTATATAATCACCCTATAATATAAAGGAATTCCTAGTTTCACAGTTCATTCTCTAAGAACTCTCTCTCCATACAATTCTGAAGACATTCAAGTTGTGCCTGCAGGTTCTACGGCACATTCAGCATTCTGTGGGTAACAAAATGCTAACTTCCCCTGACTAGAGGATACCCCCTAATAGATATAAGGGTATCTCTTGGCTTTGGAAAAGAAAGAGTCTTGCCGCATAAGCCGGAAGTGAAAGCAAACCACTTCGAATGAATTTCCTAAAAGGTCACACACTCGATCTCCCCCATACTCTTCTTACTTTGAGTTGGAAACCTGAGCAAGGCAGATGGTTAGTGGGACCGCTGGTTTTGTATCATCTCCTGGTTGTAAGCACAGCAAGCAGGAGACTGACCCTAATGGCTGGCATTTTGGGGGAATATGCAGTACTTCCTACGTTTGGTCATCAGCTTTGGACATCCCATGTTTTTGCCAGCAGCTCTACAGTTCCTGCTCTTTTTATAAGTTCTGGGCTCTGTCATACCTTCTTTGGTACCCTCCAAGAATGCTGGAAAACAAAACTTGCATGGAGAAGAATCTGAGAACATAGAAAAATCCCCACTCCACATGCTGCTATACTTGCACAGACCCATGGCCTCCAAAATTCAAGTGAGGGCATTCCAACTTGGTGAACCACATGTTCACGTCATTCCCAGGTTTCTGGTGACTGTATAGGAAGAGAGGCACCCTGGAACAACTGAGGCGTCATACTCTCAAAAACACTGTTCAGAAAGCAGACTGGAATCCACTCTTGCTCTCACCAGTATGACTGAAACCCCTAGCTCTCTCCCTTTGACTATCTTATCTGTGGGAGAATGGTGGCAAAGGAGGTGGAAGTGAGGGGAGGGGCAGATTCACCAAGGAGCTGGAGTTTGGGCTTTAATCTCATATTTGAAGGTAACTGGGGACCTCACAGTGGATCTCAGTTTCCTCACACATGCTGCATTTTTCGCACAGTCAGCCATCTTCAGTATTGTACCTCTTCATTTGTTGTAATTATTGTTTTGACTACCTCGGACCTGATTTTCACCCTGGCCACCCAATTCCCTTAAAGCTGACCCTCAGAGTGAAACATTTGATGGAAACATGTTAGTGACAGAGGGACCACACAGATCATGTGTTCACCTCTTTCATTTGAAGACCACTGTGATGTAGACAAAAGAATGAGGATCTGACATCAGAGAACTTGTGTTCAAATTCCTGTGTACCACTGATTCACTCTGTGACCTTGGTATCAATCTGTCTGAGTTTCTCTTCTTAACAGTGAACAATAACATACCATACCAAGTTGTTTGAAGATTAGGAGATGTAAAAACACATCACACAATTGTAAAAATCAGAGGCGGAATATAAATGTGTTTTGCAGATGATTAAATATTGGCACAAAGGAATTATGTAAGTTGTCTAAAGTAACACGCTACTTGGGAAAAATATACAGGTCTTCTGGGACTGGAGTAATGATAACTGACATTGACTGACTGTGGACAGTTTTTCAGGTATTGTGCTAAACCCTCAAATATGCACATTTAATTTCTTAATATTGTTATTAATATACTCATTTTCTCATGAAAAAAACTAATCCTAAAATGGCTAATACACTTATCAATGCCTCACACCTAGTAAGTAGCAGACATGTCAAAGTTTGACTAACCAGAAAAGCTGAGCTCTTGTAGCTAAGTCAGCAGAGTCTGACTTGTAGCTGAGTCTCAAATTTCCATACCAAGAAATAAATTCAGAATACTAGTGCACATGATTCATCTTTAAAGTTGGAGAACCATTGTTAAGGACAATGGCCTCATTTAATGTATGGATACACCTAGCACAGTGCCTGGAACAAAGCAGCTTTTTCTTACTTCTTTCCTCCTAATATGGTTTACCAGGAGACTTTTTCTGCCATCCATGTCAATGAGAGGGACTGCCAGGCATATGGTGAATATACAGTGAAGATAAAAGTGGTAGAAGCACAGAGAGAATGCAGTGGCTTTTCTGAAGGTAGCTAGAAGTGGGTAGTTTACATATATAAAATCATCCCAAAACACTTCCTATGAGAACAAAGCTAACCTTCTCAATGCCCATGTTTATGTTTCTATAGCGACAGACTGACCTAGAAATTTACCTATTTTTCCTCTTAAGGCTTCAATGGATATTAATTTTGACTGAATTTCCCCTATATCAAAATAAGGTCAAGGGTTTGAAGAAATCTATCACTCTCCATACTCGTGTCAGAATGACCCATGTTGGCCTTGAGTATGTGTTAGATCACATATCATAACCTGTAGTCTCCTTTAAACTAAAACATTCCTAGGTTTCTTGCTTTACTGTGAGGGATATGAGAAAACTAATAAATCCTTTTCCCAATATTGGTGAATAACACAAGTAAAAGGACCTCTAGTCTTAAAGTGGATTTAATTAACTGACGTAGCTCACCCTGGGAATGGCCTACTTTCTCTCCCAAAGTGATAGCACTTTCTCCCCTCACACATGAAAGGACTGCTGGGATACTACCCCCAAGACAGCACTTCTTAACTGTTTTCTTCTGAGGGGGTTTCAATCAGATACACATGTTCCTGAAATAATGGAATAAGTGGCCTCTAGAGTGAAGAAGCTTTCTTTAGACCATTCTCCAAATTGACACCTAATGAGGCACATATTCTCCTATAGAAATCATCAGGTTCAGAAAAAGCATCCGGGTTATACAACCTCCTTCAAATGAACAAAGGACTATGGGTCTCCAAGGCAGCTAGCTAAGAGTCAGAGACCAAGACGCCTTCCTGACTAGACAAAATATATTAAAGCAATTGTTAGCAGAAGGAAAGAAAGCATGGTCACAGAACTTGAAAAGGGTATGAATGCTGTACTCCTTTCAAGGCATCAAACACCAGATTTTAAGTGGGAATTCTTCCAACATTCAAAGATTAGGAAAACTTTATATTATATGGATATACAGGGCATAGAAAAGATGGAATGAGTCTTCACCTATTCTCAAGGCTAATATAATCCTCTAGGTTCATAACACCTATGAACATAGACCCCAAAGTACTAACTAAGATATAAACAATTATGGTTACTTTCTAAAAATTATCAATATACTATGACCGAGTAAGGTTTTTCCCAACAATGGAAGGCTGATTCACCATTAGCAAATCTATTAGTGCAATTCACTACATTAATATAGTAAACTAACATATACATACATATTATTTATATAATCATCTCAGTAAATGTTAAGATTTGATTTTTTAAATCTGATAAATCTAGTAATTATCGGCAATAGTAAGCATCCTATTTAAGATTGAAACTTTAGAAATAATCCTACTAAAATCAAGAATAAGCTCCGAGACTTCCTATCCCCAGTATTCTTCAACAGTATGCCACCGTTCCTCAGCAAAGTAATAAAACCAGAAAAAAACATTAGAGGCATAAATATTGGAAAGTGGGACAATCCTAGGCTACCTGTGCTCAGATCCACTCCTGAAACACCTCATGCTTTACTCTGTATCATAGATGGGCCAACCCCCTGTAGGCTGCATTTTCCATGCTTTCTCTTCAGCTGGTGTCCAGCTACATCCAACAGGTGAAAGGCACTGGTGGGAGATTGGAGGGTAGGGAATGGAGAAGGCAAGGTATTTTTCTCACTTCCTCTTGGCCTCCTACAGCTTGTCTTGCAGCATCTATGTCTCCTGCATAACTCCTGCTCCCACCAGCCAGGTCCACCATGCTTCCAGTTCCTTTGAGGTGACCCTGGTTCCCAGCTCTAGTAACACTGCCTCCTCCCTTTATCTCTATGGTCTAGTGGCTGTGGCTTCCTGCTGTTATTAACTGCTGCGTTATCTCCTGGTCACTGGTGTTGTTTTTCAAGGGCCCCTCACTTCTGTAACCACTTTGATGTTTTAAATTCCCTTTGTAGTAAATACTTAAAGTGGTTTCTATTTTCCCAGTTAAAACCAATGTGAACATTTAGTAAGCCGGTGAAATAAGCTCAACAACAATAATACATTAAAGTTTATGTATCAGCAATGTTAAAGCAGAAAATGTAATGGAAATATTCCATTTAAAATAATAGTAACTAAGTCACATTACCCGGGAATAATACTAAAAAGGAATATATAAGAACTACATAAAGCACACTATAAAACTTGACTGCAGTTTTATAGTTTGGCCTAAATTAATAAAAGATACATCATGTTCCTGAATGTAAAAATTCAATTGTATGAAGTTATCAGTTCTTACCCCATTAATATATTCAGGGCAATCCCAATAGAAGTTTAGGGACTTAACATCAGATTACAAAGTTCTTAGTGAAAAAGCGCAAGATAGCCAAAAATATTTTGAAACAGAACAATGAGGAGGAATTGGTCCTAACTGCTGTTAAGGTATACAATAAAGACCCGGTTATTAAAACAGTATAGCAATGTCAATGAAAAAAAAAATAGACAAGAAAAGCGTGTGTGCGCTTGTGTGTGTGTTGTGTATAACTAAGGTGGAATTTCCAAATCAATAATTGGATTTGGAACAACTGACTACTCCTGTAGAAAAAGATAAAATTAGGTCCCTACCCCAGATCCTATGCAAAAATTAATTCCATTCAGTCTAAAAAACAAACTGTGAAAAGAAACTTAACAATTAATAGAACAAAATATAGAAGATTATTTTTATTTAGATGGGGAAACTATTCCTACTTGACATATAAAATCCAGAAACCAAAAAGAAAAGTCTACTAATTTGAACATATAAGATTTTAAATACTTTATTAGTAAAAAATACCACATGTAATATTAATTAGAAGCAAGAGACTTAGAGAAAATGCTTGCAACATATAAAACAAATGATTGCTATTACAACATTTAAAGGGCTCCTGCAAATCAATAAGAAAAATATCAACAATCCAACAGGAAAATGGGCAAAAGATATGAGCAATCAGTTCATACACGCACCAAAAAAATGTACAAGTGGTCAATAAACATAAGAAGTCATTTTCTGCTTCATGAATAATCAGGGAAATACTGCGTTTCCCCGAAAATAAGACCTAGCCAGACAATCAGCTCTAATGCTTCTTTTGGAGCAAAAATTAATATAAGACCTGGTATTATATTATATTATATTATATTATATTATATTATATTATATTATATTATTATATTATAAAGACCCAGTCTTATATTATAGTAAAATAAGACCGGGTCTTAAATTAATTTTTGCTCCAAAAGACACATTAGAGCTGATTGTGCAGCTAGGTCTTATTTTCAGGAAAACATGGTACATACTAGAGTAGCCATAAACATTTATTTTTCTTAGATTAACAAACAGTTAAAAGATAACAGGAAGTTATGGAGAGGATGAAAGCAAACATGCATTATTATATACTGTTCATGGGAGTAAAAATTAGTAAAGCCCTTTTAAAAGGCAATTACTAATGCCTACAAAATTTTATAAATGAAAATTTAGACCCAGCAATTTCACTTCTAGGATTCTTATCTAATATTTTCATATGTACTAAAAAATGTTCACCAAAGCACCATTTATAAGAAAACTATTATTGAAGAAAACAACTAAATGTTCATAGGGAGTGGTGAAAAAATAGTGTTAGGTTCATAAAACGGACGAGATCTACATGTATTCATATGCATACATTTGCAACACATACGCTTAAGTGAAAATAAAGTTAAAAGCACACAATACAATGTATGCAGAATCATTTCTTTCCCTTAAGATATAGATGTGCGTGTGTGTGTGAGTGTGTGTGCACATATATATACATATACATATGTGGAAATGTAGAGAAAGAGGGTGTGAAGTATAAGCTACAAATTGTTAACATGAGCCCCCTCTGGAGTAGAGTGGAATCTGGGCAGGATTGAGAGCAAAGAAAGCAGAGATGGGCTTTGAAATTACATTCTAAATGCTTCTTTATTGTTTGACAGTTTACAATGAAGAAAATTAATAAAATGTAAAAATACGACTTAAAATCACATATGTGACCTTGTTCTCACACATTTCCTTTCTCCTGCTGCATAGCAACTGAGCTCTAGTGAACGATTGGACTTGGAGTCATTTCCTAGGATGGGAGTTGGCCTCGTTCACACGGTAGATGCTCAATAAACACCTTGTTTAGACTTCCAGTCATGTTAGAGGAGCTACAGCCTTCAAGTTCTTGTTATGTGCTAGACAGTATTCTAACAGCTTTACACAACTTATTGCCATGCCATGTCACCATTGAAGAAACCGATGTCCAGAGCTCGTGTCATACAAGTATGGAGTAGCAGACAGCTAACTAGGCAGGTCTGGCCCCAGAGCCTGGATTCACCCACTACCCTAAACTGCTTGTTTACTCACACACGTTTATCACTACCATGCCTAAATTTCATCCTAACTGTACTTTGGACAGGAGAAACAGGAAAGGCAACTTCACAACAGTTTCATGGATAGCCTGCTTCCTCTGAGGAGCAATGTGTTTCTGTTGTAAACTGGTATAAATAATATTTAATTTATAGGATGGAGTGAGGGTTAAATGAGACACTATTTGGACACTGATCTAACCCACTTGACTTGTGACCAATTAACAAAATGAATTTAAGTTTTTTATTCAAGTTAACCGGCACTAGCTCTCTATAGACATAGCCTTCCTGCGAAATGTTAAGAGACTTCCTTTTTTTTTTTTTTTTTTAATGTATTGGGGTGACAATTGTTAGTAAAATTACATAGATTTCAGGTGTACAATTCTGTATTACATCATCTATAAATCCCATTGTGTGTTCACCACCCAGAGTCAGTTCTCCTTCCATCACCATATATTTGATCCCCCTTACCCTCATCTCCCACCCCCCACCCCCCTTACCCTCTGGTAACCACTAAACTATTAAGGTAACATAATTAGTAAATAACAGAATCCAGGTTGGAACTCATATATATCTGATTCCCAAGCCCTTAACATTAATCTTTGTTTTACAAAGGTTCTCAATGGATGGATAAATGAACAAATGAATAAAAATGAAATTTATTTCATAAACTTGACATACATATTATTTTACTGTGCCCTGGATATACTGTGGGTGCCAAAAAAATATATACAAATGGACACTTTGGTCAATGTTGCTCAAGCAGTAGTTCGCCGGAATCACAAGTGTCTGGGCGCTGATGGTAACCACTTTGAGCACCTCTTGTAATTGCAGAAGTCAAACGTGACTTGTATTCATCTTTTGTTATCAGTATATATTATTACAATTTTAAAAGTTTTTTCCTTTCTTAAAATATGTATACATTTTTTGGCATTCTCTGTATATTATATATATATAATATAACTATATAACAATTATATTATATTATTATGTTATACATAATATAATAATATACATTACATAATATGTATTATACATACATAATATAATAATATATATTACATAATATGTATTATATAATATATATTATACATACTTTATATTTATACATACTTTATATTATACACACACACACACGTTTTTGGCACCCTCTGTAGTTTTGTGTATATATCATCACTGTCTGATTACAACTTGGAAAAGTTAAATAGGCAATTGGTGGCATAGGCAAAGTACCATCTCTGCCTATGTCTGATTCTCAGCACAGCTACTATCAAAAATGGAGACTATCCCCCACCCCATTCCACTTGACCTAGGGAAGGAGGGAGCTCGAGGGAGAGAGGAGAAAGCAGAGAAGCTGTGCCTAACATCTTGCCCTGTGTACCCAGAGTAAGCTCTAATTTGAACATCCCTGGTCTGGCGTGGTTGGAGCTACTCTGCTGATATTGAGAGAATTATTTTCATGGGCTTACTCTATATGGCACAGTAAGTGTCTAGTTGTGAGGCAATTCATTGCTCTTCACCACTCTCACAAGAATGTCGGAGAAACTGGCTCTCATTTCAGTTACCAAAGAAAAATGCTGTGATATCAAGGCATAATAGTCATAGAATATGTGCAGATAATTGGCAATGTCAGTAATCCACATAGGAACTATCAGAAATCACTCGTATTTGATCATCAGAACATAAGGAGCCTCTGAACTGAGTAATGAGCTCAGTAAACTTTCAGATTTTATAATCATGCTACTGGTTCAACACTGTGAAAAACTTTTTAAAACATCTTCTAGTCATTATGTGCTTATGCTTTCACCAAGTCATATCAAATGCCAATAAATGATATTGTTATGGGTTAAACAGTGTTTCCCCAATATTCATGTATTAAAATCCTAACCCCTAGTACCTGAGAATGTGACCTTATTTGGAAATACGGGCACCACAGATGTACTTAACTTTAGATGAGGTCATATTGCAGTAGGGTGGGCCCCTACTCCAATATGACTGGTGTCCTTATAAAAAGGGGAAATTTGGATACAAACATGCACACAAGAAGAATACCATGTGACGATGAAGGCAGAGATTGGGGTGATGCATCCACAAGCTAAGTAATGCCAAAGATTGACAGCAAACCACCAGAGAGAGGTTTGCTGAGAGAGAGTCATGGAAGAGATTCTCCTGCATAGCCACCAGGAAGGTCAAACTCTGCCAACACCTTACCTCTTACTTTTACCTCCAGAACTTGAGACAATACATTTCTGCTATTTTAAGCCACCCAGGTTGTGGTACTTTGTAATGGCAACCATAGGAAACTAATACAGGTATTATTATTATTATTTAGAATTTCATACCATGTTAGTTTTCTTATCATAACTGAGAAAGTAAAAGGACAGCATTTTACCAGTCCTAACATTGAAAAGGCAAAACATTTTTTAGAGTCTACTGTGTTTCCCCAAAAATAAGACCCAGCCGGACCATCAGCTCTAATGCATCTTTTGGAGCAAAAATTAATATAAGACCTGGTCTTATTTTAGTATAAGACCGGGTATAATATAATAAAAATATAATATAATACCAGGTCTTATATTATTTTTTACTCTAAAAGATGCATTAGAGCTGATGGTCCAGCTAGGTCTTATTTTCAGGGAAACACAGTATCATCTTTAAAATACTATGTACACTTCCAAAGACATCTCTGTACACATCAATTGCAAACATTCTTTAATTTACTCAAATTGCCTGCCTTTACCAGAAGGAAAACACAGCTGGCACCCTCAGAAATTATCATAGAGTGAAAGTAATTGGGTAAGAGTTCTAAGTAATGGATTCTACCATTTTTTCACATCCTTTTCTAAATAGAAATTTGCATCTTAGTTAAGATTTCTATATTTATTGAGCATTTCTTTAAATTAGACACAAGATTCTAAGGAAAAAGGAAACGTAAAGGAGGTGTAGGAAATGAAGAGAAACAATATGTTGCAGATTATCCAGGATTGTTCACTTTCGTGTCTCTGTGTTCAACAGGAAAGCACGGGGGGGGGGGGGGGGAAGAGAGACAGATTGTACAGTAGTAAAATATAAGCGTATTCAAGTTTGATAAGAGAAAAATCTAAAATGTTTTAATTTATCAGGTTTACCTATTTTCTAGAAATATGCTTTTCCAATGTAAGAGCAGAAACTATAAACTGTATTCAGTTCAAGTAAGAAAATCCGAATGAAAGACTCTTGCACATGTCTAGAAGACTGATTATAACAAGAAAGCTGGAGGACAGTGGCTTCTCTCCTGCTGCTGGCAGGAGTGGGTTTAGCCCCTTTATGCCACTATCAATGCTTAATCACACTGCATGTCAGAGACGGCTCCCTGGTGTTTCATTATTATTAGTGTTGAGATGGTATGAACTGTAATATTTTGCCACTTCCTGGGACAAAACCAAGATTGAAGGTTCCCTGTTCTTGAATATATGGTTTTAAGTGCTAGTTCTTTACTTTGGAGTGGTCACAGACCCCTCTGAGAAACTGATGAACATATGGACCCACTCATGAGAAAAATGCACAAGCTCAAATATGCCTAAAATTTGGGAAATAATTTCAGGGATCTTTGAACTTCAAGCCTGGGTCTCAGGCTAAACTCACTTTTTTAAAATATGAAATAAATTTTTAACTTCAGTTCATCTTTCAATATCAGCTGAAGTATCACCTCCTCCAGGAAGTCCTCCCTTAATACTCCAGTCCATGCTGACCACTCCTTTCTCTGAACTTCTACTGCATCGATAATATTCACCAAATTAGTCTTTTATTGATAATCTATTTTCTTGCTCCTTAATTTCCTCTTGCCAATTGTATTGCAAACTCATCGAGGAAAATTGTCTTGTCTTATGCATTACAACACCTTGCAGAGACCTCAGCATATACTGCGTGCGTAACAAATGTTTATTGCCTGATGACTTACTCACTTGACTAATTCACACTATAGTTCTTCCCATCATCAGGAAAGAAAGGGGCTGTAATATTGTGATATAAGAAATGTATATTTAGTCATCCTGGCTCCTGATTAGAGCTCCTAAAACCCATGTATTTTCTTAAGCGCTAAAAGCTAAAGGAGCATCTTTGTTACAATATTTGAAGTTTTGTCCCCACGTCCTGAAATAGCTCCAGAGTGAAAAAAGTAATAGGAGGGTATCTTTATTATTCATAATAAGCCCCTTTCAACCAGGCTTGAGTTTATCTTAATGTGGTGACTTTGGGGCTGGTTGCCAGGGGAACCAACCATGTGATTAAAGAGTTGGAACTCTCAACCCTACCCTAACCTCTGCGGAGGGGAGAGGGGCTGGAGAGGGACTTAATCACCAATGGCCAATGATTCAATGATTTAATTAATCATGCCTACATCATGGAGCCTCCATAGAAACCGTAAACAAAGGGATTCATTCAGAGAGCTTCGGGTTGCTAAACACAGCTAGGTCCTGGGAAGATGGTGTGCTCAGAGAGAGCATGGGAATGCCACACCTCTTTCCCCACACCCTGCCCTGTGCATTTCTTCCATCTGGCTGTTCCTGAGTTGTACCCTTTATAACAAACCAGTAATCCAGTGAGTAAACTGTTTTCCTGAGTTCTCTGAGCCACTCTAGCAAATTATCAAACCTGAGGGAGTCATGGAAACCTCATTTATAGCCAGTTGATCAGAAGCACATGTAACAACGTGGACTTGCCACCGGTGTCTGAAGGGGGAGAGGCAGTTTTGTGGGACTGAGCCTTTAACCTGTTAGTCTGCACTAACTCCAGACAGTGTCAGAAGTGAATTAAATTACAGGATGCCCAGTTGGTATCCACAGAGAACTGGAGAATTGGTTGGTGAGGGTAAAACCCCAAATATTTGGTGTCAGAAGTATTGTGAGAGTAGAACAAATAAAGGCGGTTTTATGTTAGGTGCCTTCATAATTCTATATATAGTGTAATCTCACAGTCAGCAGCTATGAGATTAACAAGAAACTCAGTTCTATCCTTCACAGAACAGGATCATTCCAATAAGAAAGGAAATGCAGTCCTCAATGCAGAAAGAATTGTTAGTATGCAGTTACAGAGAGTACACTTGGGCAAACTGCACTTCCCTGTATCCCCTGCAGAGAAGACAATCAGACTGAAAATGATTGATTAGTGAGAAACTAATTAGAACAGAAATTTCTTTAACATATTCACTAAGCAGAGACTATGTTTAATTAGTGTGAAAAGATATAGCATGCCATTGAAAGATGTTCTGGTCATTCATTTCAACTAATTATAAAGGAAGCTTGTTTCCTAAGTAATGCTAAAGGAATTTTTTTTTAAGTAAAATGGTAGCTCTCATACAGATATAAAAATGAACATATATTAAAGATTTTCTTAACTCATTAATGAGGGAATGGGTGAGATATTACAATCAATTCAAAGGAGAATTCAAAGAACAGACACATTTATAGATAAGGAATGTTGAAATGAATGTGCAAATGGAGGCAAAACCACTAATTCCTCAGTGAGGGGAGGAAAGTCAATTGAACCTCTACAAGACAGAGTTTGTATGTCTATAAACAAAAATATTTTGCATTGTTATCAGTTATCTACCAATTTTGGAGTTGTAAAATCATTCCCATAGAATTAATATCAGATAACCAAGAAGGATGTGCTCTAGCGAACAAATAGTCCACTGAGATACAAAATTCTCCCCACCATTCCAGTATTTGGAGACCTGCTTTAAAGATTTAGAAAATATACACAAAACAGGTCAGTTCATTACTTTTAAAGCACTTAAGGACAGTTTGAACAACAGAACTGCCAATATTTTAAATTTGCAACAATTAGGAGAATCATCCTGTCCAAAGCAATAACAACTTCTATCCATTGGTGGCAATTTGGCCTTCCCATCTTTGAGAACCTCATAAAGCTGGGCCACACTGAGTGTGTTCACCTATGAATAATTCCTACCAAAATAATGATTCTCTCTTCCCAGACAGCTCAGTGATCTATCACCTGTCACAATTATCTTCTGCTAATAACTCTTGAATACTTACCATTTTGTAACAGGGTGAAATGCTTGGCTCCTCTGATTCCATCTTGTTCAAGTCTGCTTTGTTCCCATGGTCTTTAGGTTAATAGCTTCTGCTTAGTCTTGCATAAAAACATGCTAATCATTGGAAGAATTCTGCTTGCAGCTTGAGTTTTACAAAAACAGCCCCTTACCAGAAAGTGCCTCTCCTGAGGAGATAAGGGAAATATGTATTGTTTAAGCATATGACAAGACTCACATCAACTAGAGACAACAGACTAAGAAGAAAGAAGTTCCACAATCTTCCTCAGACCCTGGCAGGCTGGCACCCATATGTCATTAATCACCTCTTGCCCCTCCCATTTTCCCCTTCCCTTGATATAAAAGAAATCTGAATTCTGTGCTTTCTTAAGATGGCTCTTTAGGATGCTAGTCTGCCATCTTCTTGGCTTGCTAGCTTTCCAAATAATGCCGCTTTCTTTGCCCCAACACCTGTCACTCAACCTATTGGTTGTCACGCGGCAAGTGATATGAGCTTGGACTCTGTTACAACTTGATGAGTCATCTTTATAAACATTTTCTTAACTTTTAAGGTCTGTTTTGTAGTGTTTAGTATGTTAAACTAATCAAACAAGGAGGTGTTTAGACTGAAGTGGCTGTAATGCTTTGGTGGCTTAAGCAAACCAAAATTTAAGCCTATAAATGTTAAGCTATCCAAAACAAAGGACAACCAATCACAAACAGCCAACTAGGCTTTAAGCCATAGCCAATCAAATAACTTCCTTTCTTTGATTCCACATCTTCTCTATAGAAGTCTGTCCCCTGGCTTCTGTCAGGGGAGCGCTTGTAACCATTTTTGGTTTGGCACAGCCCAATTTGAATCAATTTAAAAAAATTGCAACTTAAAAAAATTTAATATGCCTCAGTTTATCTTTTAACAAGCATTATATACTTTCTTTGCATTTTATACTTTATGTATATTTGTTTCAAACCAAGTTTATGTAAAATATGTATCTGAATTATGCATTTATCTTCTAGCCTTTAGTATCTCTCTAAATGTTTTGAATTTTAAATGAAATCCTCCCAAAGGTAAGTTTATCTACTTCTCTATTTTAAGCAAACTGAATGTCATTTTTCACTCAGTTTTTATCCATTTGTTCTTAGACCAGTGTTAATATACTGTTTTGTTAGTGTGTAATTGCATTTCTTGAATATATTTATAATATTTTACTATCTACAGTTAGTTTTATCTTTTTAAAAAGTAAATATTGCTCCATTGCAATTTCTTGAATTTAACTCTGTTTACCAACAATTTTAGATTAAAAGTATCTATTGGGATACACTGAATGGTGTAGAAATCTAGGCACTGTGATTTTGTTTCTTCACATTATCATTTATCTCAAATTAGGTCTTATGTTTAATTGGGTATCAGCCAAATCTAAAGAGGGGAGGACAAATCCAGATGTTAGCACATAGCAAAAAAGAAAATCTTGTTTTTTTGAACAGCAGGATTACCTCTCCTTCCTTCCCCACCCTCACCCACATACATGTTTGAGTGTTAATACTTTGCTCCCTGGAGCACTGGATTTGCTTCTTGGAATACTGGACTAAAGCTTCAGGGACAGATTGAGTAATAATAGATGATCCCTAAACCTGAATTCATTTCTTAGAGGCAAGAATTTAACTGGCCAACATGCTTTATTTTACAAAGTGAGGTGTAGACACAGCTGAAGCGCTCCAGAAAATAGATGAGGTTTAGGAAGCTGTGGGAGACATTAAAACATGGACATAAGGATACTGTCAGCCAGAAAGAACATCTGGGAATAGATCAGAAACGTAATATAGAGATTTTACTAAGTATGACTTTCATATATGTAAGATAACTCTCTTCTCCATTCCCCATTACATCTTCAGTACAAATCTACAGTATTCTGGAGAGCAGGCCTATATTTTGTAATGTGACGTCTTGCTAAAAAGAGCAATTAAATGAGTGTGGGCAATAGCCGCCCGTGAGTCCTACCAAGGTTATATACCAGTGATAAGCTACACTGGGAGGGGATATGCAGGAGGAGTGCTACTCTGCAGAATTTTCTGACATACTGGCAAAGCTGACAATGCACACTGATGAGCAGCTGATGTCTTTTTGATCAGGTCCTCTGTCATATCCATTTTTGCCTACTTAAAGAGATTTACAAGAGAGTGATTAGTCTCACTCTCCAATAACTATATGCTCTATTGAATAATCATGGTGCTTCTTCCATTCAAAAAGTACTTTATAAATATTAATCCCCATATCACTCCCACAAATTCCACTTCTTAAATAAAAGAAAAAAGACGGCTGCTTCCCATTAGTTATCATATCAGGAAATTGATTAGACATTTTCTGAAAGCTTGACTATGTGAAGGAAAAAATATAATTTTTCCTCTACCCTTCTGAATTCTTAACTGAGATTTCTGTAATAAAAGATTAGCTAGAGAAAAACAAACAGAACTTTATTAACATGTATACTCGCATATACATGGGAGATATCCAGGGGAATATGAGTTACTCCTCTAGGTGCCTTTAGGATTCAGGATTAAATACCATCTTAATAGGAAAAGGGGTGAAGGGATATAGGTGTCTTAAGAGAGAGTAAATGATTTTTAGGAAAGAAAGATGAATGAGCCCTTAGAAGAATAAATGGGAGGTATGATAGCCTGTGACAAAGTTTTTCTGGGCGTGGTGTCAGACCAACTGTGACGAGTCCATCTCCCCGAATTGATGAAACTCTCAGGGAGGGGATTTATGGCAACAGAGTTCCTTTTGGAGGCTCTGGCTTTAAGCACATATGGAAAGTTAGGAGAAACCCTCTCTCTGCATTTGTTGTTTTTCAAGTGCCCACAGCTCAAAATAATTAATATACCAGACAGGCACATTTTGGGATGGCATGTCCTGAACTCCTACAGTCATATTCTACTACCGTTCAACTATAAATACAACTTCTAACTCTGGGTGTTAGGAGCCCAAAACCTGAAAAGCTGAAAAACTCCAAACCTTAAGTCACAAGTAGTGGGCTCCATTTGGCATGTGGAATTGTGAAAGAATCATGGGTTCTAGTCCTGCCTGGGGCTCTTGCCTAGTTATGTAATCCTGGGGATATCTGCTTACTTCTCTAGATATCAGTTCCCTCATTTTAGGGGAGAATACCAACTAATATATGGAGCCCCATACATTAGAATGGCAAAAAAACAGATTAACAAAAGAAAAATAAATAGAAGTTTATTAACATGCACATTGTACGTATACACATGGGAAGACTTAGTGATGAATAACCCAAAGTGGTTAGAATTTACATTTAAATACCAACAAAAGAAAAGGAGCTTAGGGCTACTGGGTGGTGGGGACAAGTTTTGGGAAAGTGACCAAGAAAAGCACGGTGAGGGGCCAGCCCAGTGGCTCAGGTGGTTGGAGCTTCGTGCTCCTAACTCCAAAGGCTGCCGGTTCTATTCCCACATGGGCCAGTGGGTTCTCAACCACAAGTTCAATTCCTCGAGTCCTGCAAGGGATGGTGGGCTCTGCCCCTTGCAACTAAGATTGAACACGGCACCGTGAGCTGAGCTGCCTCCTGGATGGCTCAGTTGGTTGGAGTGTGGGCTCTCAACCACAAGGTGGCCAGTTCAATTCCTCGAGTCCCACAAGGAATGGTGGGCATCGCCCCCTGCAACTAAGATTGAACACGGCACCTTGAGCTGAGCTGCCGCTGAGCTCCTGGATGGCTCAGTTGGTTGGAGCGCGTACTTTCAACCACAAGGTTGCCGGTTCGACTCCCGCAAGGGATGGTGGGCTGCGCCCCCTGCAACTAGCAACAGCAACTGGACCTGGAGCTGAGCTGTGCCCTCCACAACTAAGACTGAAAGGACAACAACTTGAAGCTGAATGGCACCCTCCACAACTAAGATTGAAAGGACAACAACTTGACTTGGGAAAAAGAAAGTCCTGGAAGTACACACTGTTCCCCAATAAAGTGCCATTCCCATTCCCCAATAAAAATCTTTTTTAAAAAAAAAGAAAGAAAGAAAAAGAAAGAAAAGCACGGTGAACAGGGCTGGTATGGTTCAGTAAGGTCTGTTGTGCAGATTTAAGTCTGTGCCTTCTCTATTTAAAAGAGTTGCTAAGAATCCTCCTCTTCCCTGTGTGGGAGAGAGAAACATCTCTACAAATGCAAGTCTTATAAATGTCTATTTCCTTTACAAAAGAGAATTTGTGCCCTGTTTTTAGAGCTTTTCCTGAGCCTGTTTTCATTGGCCTTTGGCTCAAAATAATCCATATGCCAAAGAGGCATATTTTTGGGTGACATATTCTGGTGCCCCTCACTACCCTTCTCCTACAACAGAGACCTTCCTTTGTATCCATTTTAGTTCGGGAACAGAATGTAGAACAGTTCACTCAAAGAGAGAAATATTTTAATGAGATTCTAAAGTACATGCTTAGGGAATTAGGAGATTTCCTCTGCATAACAGGAAAGAGAGAAAGGGAAGTTTCCAGGAGAAAATTCAGGGAATTCCCTGGAGGAAGGAGACAGAAGCCAGAGGGTTTGAATGTTCATAGGGGGAATGGTAGGCAGAAAAGCAGGAAACTATGCTAGTGAAACAAGTGAACTTCTAACAGTCTGGGTCTAAAGCCCAGCTGTGCTCCTTACTAGTTTCCTTATCTGTAAAATGGGAATAATAATAGTACCGTGTTGCCCAATGATCTCAGGGAGAACTTCAACAAAGAGTTAGGAAACATAAAAATGGAGATAGAAAACATGAAAAAGAACCAGTCAGAAATAAAGACTACAATAACTGAAATAAAGAATACATTAGAAGGAATCAACAGTAGATTAGATGAAGCAGAGAATTGAATAAGTGATTTAGAAGATAAGGTGGCAGAAAACTCCCATTCAGAACAGCAAAAAGAAAAAAGAATTTAAAAATAAATGAGGATAGCTGAAGGGACCTCTGGGACAACATCAACTGTATCAACATTCACATCATAGGGTTACCAAAAAGAGAAGAGAGAAAGTAAGGAATTGAAAACCTATTTAAAGAAATAATGACTGAAAACTTCCCTAACCTGGTGAAGTAAACAGATATACAAGTCCAGGGAGTGCAGAAAATCCCAAACAAGATAAGCCCAAGGAGGCCCACACCAAGACATATAATAATTAAAATGCCAAAGTTTAAAGACAAAGCATCTTAAAGGCCGCAAGAGAAAAGTAGTTAGTTACCTATAAGGGAGCTCCCATAAGAATATCAGATAATTTATCAACAGAAACTTTGTAGGCCAGAAGGAACTAGAAGAAATAGTCAAAGTGATGAAAAGCATGGACCTACAACCAAGATTACTCTACACAGCAAAGCTATCATTTAGAATCAAAGACAAAGAGCTTCCCAGACAAGAAAAGGCTAAAAGAGTTCCTCACCACCAAACCAGTATTAAAAGGAAGGTTAGAAGGGTTTAAGGCACACGCTCACACACACAGAAAACAAACAAACAAACAAACAAACAAAATATATATATATATATATGAATAATAAAATGGCAGTAACTACATATCTATCAACAATTACTTTCAATGTAAATGGATGAAATACTCCAATCAAAAGATAGGGTGGCTGAATGGATAAGAAAACAAAACCCTTACATATGCTGCCTACAAGAGAGTCACTTCAGATCAAAAGACACACACAGACTGAAAGTAAAGGGATGGGGACAATATATTTCAAGAAAATGGAAAAAGAAAACAAAAAAAGCTGTGGTAGCAATACTTATACCAGACAAAATAGACTTTAAAACAAAGGGTATAGTAAGAGACAAAGAAGGACCCAGTAATCCCACTTCAGGGTAATTATCCAAAGAAACCCAAAATGCTACTTCAAGGGGACGTGTGCATCCATATGTTCATTGCAACATTGTTTATAACGGCCAAGATGTGGAGGACGCATGGGTGTCTGTCAATGGAAGAATGGATAAAGAGGAGGTGGTACACATATACAATGGAATATTGCTCGACCATGAAAGGGAATGGATTCTTGCTATCTTTGGCAGCATAGATGGACCTGGAGGGTATTGTGCTGAGTGGAGTATCAGACAGCAAAAGACAGACGCAATGTGATCTCATTTATATGTAGACTCTAAAGAACAAAATAAACAAAACAGAAACAAACTCATAGATACAGAGAACATTTTGATGGTTGCCAGATGGGAGGGGGTTTATGAGGGTAGGTGAAAAAGGGGAAGGAATTAAGAAGTAAAAATCGGTTGTTACAAAGTAGTTATGGGGATATAGGGTATAGCATAAGGAATATAGTCAATAATATTGTAATAACTATGTATGGTGTCAGATAGGTACTAGATTTATTGGGGTGATAGATGAGAGGAGGGTTGAAGGACAGGGTGAAAAAGGTGAAGGGATTAAGAAACACAAATTGGTAGTTACAAAACAGTCACAGTGTCTGCTAGGCTCAAGGGAATTGGATAAGATGGGGTTATATATATATAGGTTAACTCAATTTCAGAGAGACATTTACTTATCTTTTAGCCAAATTTTGAATATTAACCATATTTTGTAGTTTATTATGACTGCAAACTTGTCCCAAATTAATTATTCTCACTTATTTGGTTATATTGAGAACAAGGAAAAAGAAACCTGTATAAGCTCGAATAAGAGCATAAGAGAAAAACCTTGCAAATTGGCTATTTAGTTTCTCTCACTGGGCACAAATTATTGCATCCGGAACAGCTGACTGTTGGTGCTTTTGAGGACAGGGACTTCTCTTCAGAGTCTAAGTTAGTATTTAGCACATGTATGTGCTCAATAAATATTTGTTGAATAAATTAATAAATAGATGGGTGAATGAATGATAAGGCAATTGAGAACTAACTAGACTTTGGTCATATTTATGAAATTAACTGATAGTTTTCAAAAAAAATTTTTTAGCCTAAAAAGCTTTTGTTCAAACAACACTTAAAGGGGAATCTCAGTAAGTGAAAGAAAGAAATTACTGGTTGAAATGAGCATAGAGTACCCAGACCATACCTGTTTGGGTGTCTCTGGCCACTGAGAGGGTTTCCCACAAATCCGTTTATTCTAGGCGTCACAATACTGCAGTAGGCAAACAAGGCTCTTGAATAATTGTCATACTTATTTCAGCTATACTTACTATCAGTATCAACCACACCAGCTGAACCACTGTATTCAATGAATTGTATCCATTATTGAGATGAATTAAGTAAATGAATGGGTCATTACTTTTATGAGCAGCCTAAGCTAGTCATTAAAACAAAATGATAAAAAGTCAGAAGATCTAATTGGGCAACAATGTCAAAAAAATGTAATCAATTACTATATGTTTCCTGTACAATTTTAAAAGAAGTTTAATCAATTGCTGGAAACTAACTAACCAGAATCCTGATGAGCTGAATTTTTTCCCACATCATTCATTATGTAAGGGTGTAGATGGTAAGATGTGCTAAAATCAATCAAAAGTGTTTACATAGTATGTCTATCTGTTCAACACAATTCCTAGCACTGCAAAGGAAACAAAGATGTATAAAACATGGTCCTTATAGGTAAGCTGCTTACAGTTTAGCTGGGCAGACAGGAAATCATCTGGAAAGAATTAAGTGTTAAATTCTATGTAATTAATTTTTTAAGCAGATAATTTAGTTATTTTAGGGCCATTCTTTGTAATACAAGCACCACTAAATAAATGAATTTTTAATCCAAATTTTTAGACTATACTCTGGAGTCATTTAAGATTGAGTTCAAAATCTTATGGTGTTACTTCTGGTTTATTTCTATAAAGTAAATATTATAACTATACCATGAAGTGTAAGATTTAGAGCTATACCCTTGAGTCATTATTAAATCCACAAATATCAAAATTCATTTCAGTCAACAGTTTGGGCAAAAGTGATAGAGTGAAGCAAAATCATAGTCACCACACCTACAAGGTTTCATAATCAGCTCTTAACAAAACTTCAAGGAAAGAAAAACTCCTACTGTAAACAAATTCATGGAATGAAGAAAGAAGGAGGTGTTCCTCAACTAATTTTATGAGACTAGAATGACACTGAAACAATTCATGGACAATAAAACAAACAAAAAATTTAGAAAACCTCACTTATGAAATGAGGTATAAATATACCAAATTAAATATTATTAAATTAATCCCGCAATATCATAATCAAGCAGAGGGTACCCCAGGAATGTAAGAGCTCATCCTTAGAAATTATATCAGTGGGTTCTAGGCAAAGGTGGTGGATTAACAAATGTACTTTCTTTTGTTGTCTCCCAACATCTCATTAAAATGACAGTAAAGAGATTTTTTTGTTTGTTTGTTTGCTAACTTGTTGGATTTTTGTTTTGTTTTTTTAATGTATTTACCCAGACAAGAACAGAAGGGGAAATGCAGCAACAGAATTATGGAAATTGCGAAGCAGATGGACAAGTGGTAATTAGCTTAGCATAGTGGAGAAAGGTGAGTTTTAAGCAAACAGGAGAAAGCTGAAAGGCAACCAGATTTATATAATAGAACTGCCAAAAGCCTCAGAATTAGGGGCACCAGAAACCTCTGAAGGTAGGATGAAAGTGACACTAAGAACTAAAAGATTATTTAAGAATCCATTTAAGACGAATTATTCCCAATCACACAACCAGATTACTCACTCCCCAAACTGGGCAGAAGACTAAAATCTCATTCTTCAGAGAGAGGGAAAAAGAGTATTTCTGGTCTGGGGAATACCAGGCAGAGCGAGTGTCATGCGGGGTCTCTGGTCCCGCTCCCCACACAAGAACACAGGATATGGTGAGGCCCAAAAGGAACACACACAGAGCCATAGATAGGGGAGTCATACCACTATATTCTTGCTGGTGGCTGGGTTAGAGACACAGGAAGCAGGAGCCCATCCGTTTCTCCTCCAACCAACCCCGCTTGCTAGCTTCAATCCGCCATCTGCTTCTCTGCCAACCAACCAACCAACCAACCAACCAACCAACGTAGCCACGGCAATTACATCAGTGCCTAATGGCTAACCAGTAACAGCTGATGGCCAATTAGTCACAGCTGATGGCCATCCACTACCCAAGCCATCACCTTTCCACGTGAGGCCAAGAGCCTGGAAACTGCTTTCTGGGACTCTGCACCCACAGTAAGGGCAAAGTTATAGTAAGGAAAAAAAGGATGATTGGATGATTAACTGAAGTTTTATATATTCAATGTTGACATTTCTAGCCTTTTTTTTTCTCTCTCATTTGGCTCTAAAGTGTTATTAGGTAAGCCTGTATTCTTCAAGCAGGAAGTAGAAGAATCGTTTTCTTCAGGATTTGATTAGCCCCAAAGGAAAGATATAAAAATATTGATTTTGAGGTTCCTTAATGAAATGGCCCAGCTAGATTACTGTAGAGGAAACCTATATTTGACAAGACACACACACACACACACACACACACACACACACACACACACACACTTAATAAAAACAGGATGCTAAAGAAAAAAACACTGATTTAAGTTTTTAAAACTTGAACATTAAAAATATGATGAAAGAAAATTTTTAATCCTTAATTAGAGTTTTGGAAGATGAAACGAGAAATTTTTCCAAAAAGTAGAGCCAAAAGATAAAGAGATGGTAAACAGAAAATATAAGGCAATTAGTGGACTAGACCTGAGAGCCGATATCCAAATAATAGGAATTCTACAAAGGAAGAACAGAGAAAACAGAAGGAAGACATCAACAATGACATATTCAGGAATATTTTCCAGAACTAAAGGATGAGTTTGCAGATTGAAAGGCCCCACTTAGCACTCAACAAAATGGGAGGGGGGAAAAAGTAGTTCAACACTAAATACACACTATCAGGAAATTTCAGAACATGGCAACAAGAAAAATATCCTACATGCTTCTGGAATGAAGAGTTGGGGCACTAATAAAATTCAAAGGCTCAGGACTCAGAACAGCTTTAAAGTTTTCCATATCAACACTAGAATCTAGAAAATAGTAGGACAAAATCTTCAAAGTTCAGAGAAAAAATGGTCTTCAATCTTTAGTCAGGCTAACAGTTGGTATGAGAGTAGGCCATAGACCTTTTTTTAAAATACATATTCTAAAATATAAATTACCCTCTAAGCACCCATTCTCAAAAAGTTACTAGAAAATGTGGTCTACCAAGTGAAGGAATAAAACAAAAACAAGGAAAATGGGGAGAGAAAATAGGATATTCAGTCAAAGGGACAAAGAGAATCCCCACAGTAATGATGAAGAGAGATTCCAAGGTGGAACACCCAACAGGACTTAAGCAAGTCCAAAGGCTCTAGAAGACATTTCTGCAGGCAGACAAATAGAATATCTGTTGTATCAGAATATATTGAGAGGAGATTGAGGTTAAATTAATGATAAACAGTAAACAAACAAAACTAAGCAAATGAAATAAGGTCATTATGAGCTCTGGGGAATAAATACCTGTTTCTCTGGTGGAACTATGACTGATACAGATTTTGTTACCTCCTCTGCTTCTAGAGAAACAGAATCTTAAGAATGAGTTTTCTGAATTGATTCAGGGTTTTCTTGAACTGGGTCTCTGATTAGATTTAAAATACTAAGGAGTATCCGGCAGTAAAGAGGGCATTTGTAGTTCATAATGTGAAGTGGCACCAGAGATAAGCAAAATGTCACGATTGGCTACTCCTCACCAAATGCCTATAAAAGTTGAGATTCTAGGTGACTATGTATTTGATACCTTAGAAAATTTTAGTCAAACTAAAAAGAATAATAAGATTTCCTGGTTGCTCCTAATTGAGCTGGAGAAAGTGTACAAACAAAAGGATGAACTCAGGGCTTCCAATACTGAGCTCAAGCTCTGCATAAATGACCTGAACGTCTCTATGTCTGAGCTCAAAGAGACTTTTATCTCATTATAGCTACAAGGCTAAGATTTCTGAAAACCAAACCCAGAGTTTCATCCTGCAAGCAGCTGAATTACAATACAAATTGAATTCCCAGTTGTCTTCTGTTAAAGTGAGGGCATTGACTGGGAAGGAATGGGATCCTAGTCATTGGAATGGGGACATTTTGGAAGATTCCAATGAAACTAGATAAATAGAACCTGTAAAGTCTGCCAATAAAAGCAGTCCTTCCACCCTGTCTGTGGAGGTTTACCCTGCTTTGCGTGAAGAAACTATCTATAACGGCCTCTCCTATGGTAGTTCCTTTCCAAGACACTTCTGATTCTCCTTAGGACCCATCATTACCACTCCTTTTGCTTCTAGACCTAAAACTGTACTCAAGTCCCAACAAGGGTGAGATATAATTGTAACCCAAAGTAGTTTCTCCACACAACAAAAGAAGTGCATGAGTTTTCCAGTTTATAAAGACAGAAATCTAGGGTACGGGAGAATGGTGGAGGGAAAATAAAGTTAGATTAGGCAAAATTTATTCATACGGGCCCCTGAATCAGAGATTCTGGACTCAATGATTTCGTTTGAAGGGTTAGAATGAACTCTAATAGTTTGTTTCATTGACTGAAACATGGACCAAATATGTACTAAAAGAAGTCAAAAATGCCACAACTGCCTTGGTATGCTCTAGAGGACGGACTCAAAAGGCTTATGGAGATTGGGACAATAGAGTGGATTTGTAATGTAAGACCTGCTCATCCCCACCGGGCGAGTCCAGAAGAAAATATTATAATCCAATGGACAGGATGACCCATTCTTTGCCTACTAGTCATCCTCTTTCCCCAGCCACTGCTGTCATAGCCCAATGGTCTCATGAACAAAGTGACCATTCTGACAGAGATGGAGGTTAGGCACAGGCTCAGCAGCATGAACTTCTACTCAGCCACGTCGACATGGCTACAGCCACTGTCTAGTACCTAATCAGCCAGCAGCACCCGTAACACTGAGTCCTTAATGTGGCACTATTCCCCAAGGTGATCAGTTACTTAATTGTTGGCAGATTGATTACATTTGACCACTTCCATCATTGAATGGGCAGCATTTTGTTCTTTCTGGAATGGATACGTACCTTTGATACAAATTTCCCTTTCCCGCACACACTGCTTTTTCCAAAACTACCAACCATCTACTTACAGAATGCCTTCCCCACCATCATGGTAAATTATGCACTGCATTACTTCTAATCAAGACACTCAATTCACAGCAAATGAAATGTGTCATCGGGCCCATACTCATGGAATTCAGTGGTGTTACTATGCTCCCCATCATCCTGAAGCACCTGGCTTGAAAGAATGGTGGAATGGCCCTTGAAAGAGTCAGTTACAGTGCCAAATAAGCGGCAATGCCTTGCAGGACAGGAACAGAGGTTCTCCAGGAGGCTGTACAGGCTCCGAATCAGCATTCAATCACGTAACACATGATTCTCCCATAGCCAACTGTCGTGCGGGAGACCCTGCTGGCTGCGCCATTTGTCGTGCAGGGCAGCCTGCGGGGTCTCTGCTCCCACTCCCCACATAAGAATGCAGGACATGGTGAGGCCAAAAAGGAACACCCACGGAGCCATAGGTAGGAGAGTCATACTACTATAGTCTCGCTGGTGGCTGGGTTGGAGACACAGGAAGCAGGAGCCACACTATCTGCAACCTGCCGTCCACTTCTCTGCAATCTGCAATCCGCACTCCGCTGTGCTAACTGCAATCTGCGCTTGCCAACCACCATCCTCTTGCTAGCCCCCATTTTCTGCTAGTAAAACCATGGCAGTTATATTAGTGGCCAATGGCTCACTGGTTATAGCTGACGGCCAACTAGCCACAGTTGATGGCCATTTACTACCTGAGCCAGCACCTTTCCTCGTGAGGCTGAAAGCCTGGACTGCACTCCTGGCTCTGTCCCCACTATATATATATATATATATATATATATATATATATATATATATATAATATTGTTTTATTCTCTCTTCTCCCCTTATCGACTAACATACTATGTATTAATACTAGTTAACTTTATATTATAATATTTAAGTTACAGAATAGCAAGAAGAGTGAAGTTCACTCAAGGACTTCACATTCTCATCTAGGGATAGGGTTAGTGCATTTTAACTTGTATACAGGATAGTTGAATCATGTTAGGCAGAAGTATGGCCCTGTTATTGTCTTTATTTGGAAATTATCATTTAAGGAGCTATGTGTGGGTACCAAATTGACAAAGGGTGGACTGTGATATCAGTTTAATGTGTCAGCTTGCCTAGGGTATAGTAGTACCTAGTTATGTAATCAAACACCAAACTAGGTATTGATGGAAAGGTATTTTGTAGACCTGATTAACATCTACAATCAGTTGACTTTAAGTAAAGGAGATTATCTTTGATAAATTGGGTGGGCCTGGCTAATCAGTTGAAAGGCCTTAAGAGCAGAACTGAGGCTTCCCTGAGAAAGAAGAAATTTTATTTATGGACTACAGTGTCAGCTTCTGCCCAAGAGTTTACTGCCTGCCCTTCTTGATAGCCTGCCCGATGCATTTGAACTTGCCTAGTCAGCCCCGACCATGGCATAAACCAATTACTTAATCTCTCCCTCTCTCTTTCTCTCTCTCTCTCTCCATATTTATATGTATATGTATGTAGAGGTAGAGATATAGACATAGACATAGATATCGGTAGATAGATAGATAGATGATAGATAGATAATTCTATAGTAATATAGAATAACATATATAAAGAGATTTATTGCAAGGAATAGAATATTGTAAGATATCTTTATATCTATCTATATTATCTATCTATATCTATCTATCTATCTATCTATCTATCTATCCAACGCTTACTGGTTCTATTTCTGTCTCCTACTAGCTCTGTTTCTCTGTTGGAATCCTGACAGTCTTTTAAAGAGATTTTTGCTGTTTTTGAGAGCAATTTGCACAAGTGATGTGAAAGAAATGTTTGTTGACTAATTGCTACAAGTTTGCTTCATATGTTTTTGTTATAAAGAAGGTAACTTTTTTTTTCAGTGCAGGGCCACTGTTTCAAAACAAAGCAGGACTACCAGGAAAGGACAGGGTTATGAAATTATGCATTTTTTCAGCTTCTTTTATTACTGAGAAGGCAGGAAAACACTTTTGAATTTATTGGCAAAGTCCTTTTAAAACATCTTGAAATTGTTTTTCAATTCCTTGAAGAAACAGACTTCTTTATTTTATAGATATCTTTTTAATTCCAAAAATACCAGAAAACCCCATGTCTATAGTAACTTAAAACTCTACTGTTCTTAAAAAAAAATTGTACAAATGTATGAGACTCCTGCTTGCTTCAATACACTCTCTACTGATAACCCATTGTGTGAATTCTTCTAAATGTTTAATATGCTTCTATACACACATGTACCATTTTAAAATAAAATATGTTAAAATAAATAAACTACAAACACCTAAGAATAGCTTCTTAAGTGTGCAAATATATATTTAACTTTCTCTTTGAACGTTAGACCCATATCCATTGTAAGGATATTACATAAATTAACCATTTCCACTTTGATAGATCCAACCTCTTTTATTCATCTCCACATCACCGATCCAAAGCACAGTACCCACTACATAGTAGGCCCACAATTCATACCTGTTTACTAAATGAAGAGCAATGAATATGTGTCTTATCCTGACAGCATTGATCGTGTGCAGGCGAGTATGAAACTGAAGAAACAAGTCTCATTTAAAACCGTCCAGTGTTGCTGGAAAAAAGCTCTCACTCAGCTCTTCCACCGTGACAATGACTCTCAACCTCACAAAAGCATTAGAGAAACCAACTCTGTCTCAAAACATTTTTATTATTATTGAAGTGTAATTTCCCCTGAAACGCAAAACAGTAGGGATAATTTCATGGGGGTAAGAAAACAGAATTGAGTTATGAGTATGTTGCATGGCAGACTCTGAAATGAGGAATGGTGGGGGGTGGTTTATATAAACTTTGTGTTGCTCTTCTTGAATGAAATAAATATCCCTTATATCTCATTCAAAAAGCAAATAAAAGAAAGTTGTATGTCTCTTTAAAAACAAAAAACAAAAAAAAAACAGAAAAAGGAAATGCTGCCACTGGAGTGTTTTATTAATTTAGCTTGTGCTTCTTCCTTCCCCTGGGCTATGAGCCTCTGCAGCAGTATTTCTAACCTTGCCTGCCCGTTGGATCACCTGAAGGGACTTACAACTCACTCATGTCTGTTTCCACCCCCAGAGATTGCGATTTACTTGACCTGGGGCATGCCCTGAGCCCTGGATGTTTTTGAAGGTCCCCAGATGATTCCAATCACAGCCAAGGTTGAGAAGCACTCCTTGAAAAAGAGAAGCTGAAGTGGGGCTACCAGACCTCCAAGGATTGCCTAACATATCGCTAGTAGAAGAAAAGGAAGGGAGGAGGTGGACGGGGTTTCAGAGAAGACAGAAGGAGCATGAAGGAGAAGAAAAATGAATACACATCACATGGTGGGAAGCAGGTTGAAACAAGCAGGGAGGCTCACAACACAGCTTAAAACTGGCTTCCAGCTCTCAGATGGAATAAGACTCATTGAACATTGAACAAAATTCTCCTCTCTCTCTCTCTCTCTCTCTCTCTCAAATGAAGAATCATGGTTGCCTTAGTTCCAGCTGTTCTAACAAAATACCATATACTGGGTGGCTTACACAACAGAAATGTCTTTCTTTCTCACAGTTCTGGAGACTGGGAAGTCCGAGATCAGGGTGCTGCTGGCTCGTTTTCTAGAGAGAATCCTTGTCTTCATTTGCAGACAGCCGTCTTCTCCTTGTATTTTCACGTGACTGAGAGAGTTCTGATCTCTTTCTCTTCTTATAAAGACACACTAATCTCATCATGGGGCCACACCCTCATAAACCTTATAACCTCCCAAAGACCCTACCTCCTAATACCGCCATGATAGGGATTAGGGCTTCAACGTATGAATTTGGAGGGACACAATCATGCCATCCATATTGGTCATAATCTCAGGATTTTAGATGTTGGCATTGTGGCAGTCCTAGAGGTATGCCATCCTTCAAGACAGACCCTCCTATAACAGTTGTAGTTAGCTGATTCCCACCAGTTAACTGTGGGATCCACAGCAGTGTTTAGGCTGAGACTATGCTCTTTCTGGGCTGCTCCCTGCTAATGACACAGCGGGGATACTAAAATCAGGCCATTGGTGCTGATGCAGGACTTTTCTAATGGGCAATCTTTGTTCTGGGAGTCCCTGAGACTGTCAGAGCTGTGCTGCAGCCTGAGGTTTTCACTACCTAATCCTCCTTCCTTTCTCGCCCCTTTTTTCACAGGCCTCAGGCAGCGTCACTCTCTCTGCATAGCCCTCCTCCTTCACTCCTTAACTTTCATAGACATTTCCCCCAATATATTTCTTGCATTCCTAACTCCTTCCTGTCATCTGCTTCTCAGGGGACCCAAACCAAAACAGGATGGGAGCTCAAAAACCATCTAAACTTATATATACATTCTTCTTAGCTCAGAAACCTCAGGTTCAAGTGATTTGCTGAATGTCACATGGCTCCTGCGTGGCAGACCAGAATTAGCAATAGGTTTCACAATCCACAATCAAATGCTTTTTCTCCCCAAATAGAAAAGATTCAAAATAAAGGTGACTTCATTGGAAAATAAAAAACTAAAAGTAATAACAAAAGTACAAAAATTTATACTGGGTGAGAACATTGAAACACTCAAGGGACATTCTAACAAGGTATACTCACAAAATATTTATAGGTAAAGTAAACACAGCGGGAGGAGCAAGAAAGCAAAAGAAAACATTAGGAACATCCAGGCACAGTTTCAGGTCCTCGCTCAGCCAGGCAGACATTCTCCATCTGCAGAATGCAAATCACTAAAATGTGTATGATATCTCCATCTTCGGGAAGCCAACTAGAGTGGGTTAGTAGTGTCCCCTCAAAATGCATGTCCATCCAGAACCTCAGAATGTAATCTTCTTTGGAAGTAGAGTCTTTGCAGATGTAATTAAGGTAAGGATTGAAACGCGATCATACTGTATTAGGGTGGATCCAACATCCAGTGAAAATGTCCTTATAAGAGAGAGACAGAAAAGGACACACAGAAGAGATTGGAGTGATGCAGCTACAATCCAAAAAATGCCAGGAACCACCAGAAGCTGGAGGAGGAAAGGAAGAACTCCCCCCATGAGCCTTCAGAGGCAGTGAGACCCTGCCAGAACTTGGATTTTGGACTTCTGGCCTCCAGAACTGTGAGAGAATAGATTTCTGTTGTGGTAAGTCATCAGGTTTGTGCTAATTGGTTACGGCAACCCTAGGAAACTAACATGCCGTATATACTGAAGGGTCTTTTACACTGGTTACATAGCAAAAATCAGACTGTGTGACCAAATATAAAAATCAAAGCCATCAACAGTTTTCAGTGATCAATGTGGAGAAGCTGATACAGGATGCCCCTGGGAGATTTTTGGATTTCAGAGAGCACTTTGCATTATAAATCTCTAGCGAGAATATTCCACTCCCATGCTGGTCAGGGTCGGTACCATGGCTCCAGGGTAGAGATAAGCACAGAGCTACCACAGAACAGTTGCTTGTTGAACTATCCTTACCCAGTTACACAGCCAGAGAATTATTCTGGGCTCCTATGGTGAGGATGTAAAGGAAGACTGTCTTACCTCAATTTGGGTTGATACCCAGGTGCTAAGTGGTCACTGAATAGAATTTCTTCTCACCCTTAATTTCCTCATCTATAAAATAAGAAGGTTGGACTAAATCACCTTCCAGTGCTAGCATACTCTAATTAAAGACATATAGGTGTATATGGGTCAAGCAGAGCTTATCATTTGGAGGGAGGGTGGTTTAATACTTATGTACGGCCCGGGAAGAGGACAGTAACTATATCTTTTGACAAATTTTTCAGTTAATTCTTGTATCAGGGTCTCCAAGACCACTCTCAGGCTTGGTGATTTCCTAGAAAGACTCATGGGACTCAAAACCTAGTATATCCAGTTACTGTTTATTACAGTGAAAGGATACAGATTGCAATCAATGAGGGGAAAAGGCACAAGGGGTGAAGTCCAGGAGAAATCAGGCATAAGCTTCCAGGTGTCCCTTCCCAGTGGCGTCACATAGGGACATGATTCATTCTCTCAACAACACATGTGACAATACATGTGAAGTGTTGCCAAGCTGGGAAGCTTGGTGTCCAGGGTTTTTATTGGGGTTCAGTTATTATGCATGCAGTGCCAATGAGACTGACTTCAGCTACTCAGATTCCAGCCCTTCCCACTCCAGAAGGAAAACAGGCATTCACCATAAACCACATCATTAGGATGAATTTATCTTGTTCAACTGGTCCAGCATGGCCCAAGGCCTCGGGCATAAAAAAAAAAATCACTCTTATCAGGGAGAATATTCCAATGGCTTGGTATCTTAGCTTTTGTTTCTGAGAGACTCACAGCATCCATTTAATAAAGGAACCCAAGTGTATTCCTTTTATCTGCACCCAAGAGTCTTAACAGATACTTTAATATTTTTAATAAATTACTGGTACCTTGCAATAGTAGAGGTAAAGGTATCTAGATTATGTTATGTTTTTAAAGTTAAAACCTTATATAATAATTGGGTACCTTTAGCTAGAAGTGCTTTTTTGATTTTTTTATCAGAGATTCAGTCATGTCACCTGTTTAGCCCCTTAAGAATATTGTATCAGATCCATAAAATGTAAGATTTTTTCCTGTTTTTATTTTGCCTTTGATAAAGCCAGGATTATACAATAATTCTGTTTTGCAATTTAGCTTTCACTTAGTGCTATATCATGGACATCTTTGTTTTCAACGCCTCTAGTCTAGATCTACCTCACACTTTTTAATGACTCAATTGTGTGGATGAAAAAAATTAATCAATCTTCCGTGATTATTTAGGTTGTTTCAGGCTGTTTGCTAGTAAATATTTTTTCAATTATTATCCCTGGAAATGTGTAAGTAGAACAACAGGATTTGATTTTATGCATCCTGTGGGGATTCTTGTTATTGTTTTCTGCCAATAATGCAAGCAACTCTGATTGCTAGATAGAGAAAGACACCCCTTCTCTTATTTGTGTTTCTAAGGAAATACTTAGTATGTGCTAAGGAATTTAATATTTAGTATCTTATTTAATCCTCACAAGAAGGATAAGCAGCTAATTACTATTCTTGTTTTTTTTTTAATCTTACAGTTTTACTAATTATGAAATAATATACAGTTATAGGGAATTTAGAAAATGTAGAAATCCTTAAAGAAGAAAACTAACACCTTTGATTTAGCTGCTCAGAGAAAACCTCTGACAATATTTCAATGACTCTCTATTGTATTATCTTTCCCTGCAACTATTTCACATAGTTGAAATTCAGCTTTACACAATTCTGCATCCTGCTTTTTAAGATTATAACAAAACATTTCCTAAACTACTCTTCTTGATAGCCAACTTTCAAAAAATGCTGCATAATATTCCATTGTGTTTCTGTACATATGCTATTAGCCTTTCAGTTTGCTTCCATTATTTACTACGATAACAAATCATTTGCTGTGAAGGATATCTTTGGTGCATAGCTACATTCTGAATTTTACATTACTTTTCAAAATAAAGTCCTAGAAATAACATTAAAAGTTCAAAGCTCCCAGCATATATTGCCAACTGAATGTTTCATTAGTCATTGATTATTCCTACCAAGTCGTCAGGTGTTCCACCGGGAAGGATCATACTCTCAACTATAGTTTAGCACTCCTCTAGTTTCATGGGGTCAACATCAGCCATTTACTACGTACTTTTTCTTCTTCCTGTATTATCAGAAAATTTTCTTTAATATAGAAATATATGAATAAACTTAACACATTACAAGAGCTTCTTTATAATATACTTTAAAAATTGTCTTTTAGCTTTATTTGTATTCTACTGGAGTGAGTCATATTCTTCATATTACCTACATCCTTAAGATTTATTTTTTAAACACTAAGAACTTTCCTATTGTTTAAGTTTTTATTGTAGGGTTGGGGAGTATCTATATACCTGTTTTGGGTAGCAATAAGTCACTAAAATTATTTAAATTTCTTTTTGAAGATTTTTTCCCTAAGAAAAACTGCTTATTTATTTATTTATTTATTTACTTAATGCATGTTTATCATAGTAAAATAAGCTTTTTCTGTTTTTTTCTGACTCTATTTCTGAGACACTTCTCTTAAGAAAAATTTCAGCTCTTACTGGGAAACAGAGAAATAAGAACTAGTAATGGTTTTTATTTACAAAATACACTCCCATGATTCTTTTTGTTTGTACACTGCTTCCTGTTATTAGGCTAGGTATAAAAATTTATCAAGAAAGGTTTTTAAGAAACCTTTTCTGAGATTTACTGTAGTAGGTGCTCCAATTTAAAACAATTTATTTTATCAGTTTTATAAAATGTTTCTTATTGGTTGCCTACATGGTATTTAAAAGTATGATTTTCATTTTGTTTCTCTAACCTTGAATACAAATGGAAATTTGCTCAATTTGAAAGTACAATTTTATATAAAAGCTGAGAGAGAACAAGTGTCATGCACTCTATATTTCATATCAATAGGAACTTGTAACATCCACTAGTGCAAGCATTAGTTGTGTTTAATGCAACATGGAAAATTATACTCTCATTACACTTTTACATGCAGCATACTGACTCTCAATTTAAACAGATTTGTACAGCACTAAGAATTATAAATGACTATACTTACCTAGAAGTAGTAATTACTTTTTTAGTATCTAGCTAAAATACAGATATATAAAGTCCTATCTTTTTGACATATAAATTGTGCTGACAGAATTTAAAATGGTAGTTAAAAAAAAAAAAAAAAAGTGTGGCTGTACTTTCAGCAGCAAAGCCAACACATACAAATTTGGGGGAATCAAGATTTTGTTTTTAATTTTGAACTGCTCTTAGGAATTCATATTTTTCCCAACATTACACTGAACTGAACATCCAGGCTCATCTTGGAGTTGACCCAAAGCCACTGAGTGGCTGTCTTGTAGTCTCCTCCAAAGAGAAGGAAAATAAGAATTCTTTGAGTCCAGGATAGGCCCATCTCAGCAGTGAATTTCATGTAGAACAATGTTGATTTCTGGGAATAGAGAAAGGAACAGGGAGTATGGTGGTGGAGGAGGTGGTAAGGAAACAGTTCTTAGCTTTGTTGGAAAGAAAAGGCAGCTCGAGCAAAGGTCAGCAATTTTCATCCAGGTCCGTGCTTTTTCATAGTGGTAACACAAAACAACACTTCGTTACTTTCCAGAACTGTTTTCCCCCCACCAGATTAATTATATCTCTGAAGTCATTCTGCCTTCAAACACTGCAGCATTCATTATTCATGATCTCATAAACCTTTACCAAAGCTATCTAAATTTTTAGCCCACGCTATCTGTAGGTACAAACTCTGTATCATAAGTCTTCAATGCACTGAGGAATTTATTTGTTCTAAAACTACCACGCTTGCAAGCTCTAAGGATCGTTCTGTCCATCTTTTCAGCACGGATTTGAAACATTCCTGACTTTTTCTTGAGTAACAGAGGCCAGAACTTTAGCTCAGAGCACGTATTTTAATTTGTTTCTAACACTTTCCCTGATGGTCCCTTTCCATATACATTTGAATTTTTCCCCCATAATGTTACCCAGGTTGTCCACTGTCAAACATCTGTCATTTTTCTGCCCGTTTGTATGGTGTTCTGGGATATTCTTGTAGTTTTTCAAAATTCCAGTATCTAGGAGAGTCTAGCGTCATCTGTAAATTTGGATTTTTTTTGTACACAATTTTTTAATATTATAAGTAAAAATATTATTCTAAGCACTGATCTTTGTGAGTCATATTGCTGGGTACTTCTTTATTTAGAGAAGTAACCTGCGGTTTTGTATAATTTAGGTCTGGATCCCAGTGGTTCAATGTTTAAGATTACTGTGGAAGCTGGATCTAATATATTAATTTATGAAAGTATGAATAAATTACATTCTGATTGTCCTTTAATTACACCACTTAACTGCTGAGTCTGATGGCACTGCAAATGGTTAGATCTAAAAGGAAATCCAAGGATATATTTTATTTTAAAAAATTATACTTATGACATATTCCTATTATCTTTTTATTTTTGAAAAATATCTAGTTTTGTAAAAAGATATTTGTACTACTGTAACGAACATTTGCTTACGTGTTTGTAGTGTTTTCTTATTGTCTATTGATGTACTTATAAGGTACACAAGATCTTAAGTCATTTCTTCCAAAATTATTTTTTCATTTTTTCTTATATCACTTTGTAAGTCTATATACACAGATTAAGTGTTCAATAAATGTCATAAATAATTATTGAGCAACTGCTGTATGTAAGCTTCAGCCTAGGTATTTTGTACATTAATAAAAGAATTGAAAAGACTCTAGAAAGACAAATCATTATAAAATAATAAGGCTGAAGGGCTGGTGATGGTTGGACCCAGCAGTGCTGGGACGGTGAGCACAGAGCTGGGTGGTTGGGGCTGGGCAGGGACTTCCTTCCTCGTGCGGAGCCCCTCTCGGCCCTGCCCCTTCACCTGGCGGTGGGCGGTTTCCGAGGAGCCTCGGCCTCCGCAGCTTACAGTCGAGCATGAGTCTTCTCATGATTAGTGAGAATGTAAAATTGGCTCGTGAATATGCGTTGCTGGGAAACTATGACTCCACGATGGTGTATTATCAGGGAGTTCTTGACCAAATGAACAAGTATCTATACTCAGTCAAAGATACGTACCTCCAACAGAAATGGCAACAGGTTTGGCAGGAAATAAATGTGGAAGCTAAACATGTTAAGGATATCATGAAACCACTAGAGAGCTTTAAATGAGACAGCTCTCCATTGAAAGCTGAACAGCATGAGCTTCCCGCTTCTGAGGGAGAAGTCTGGTCCTTGCCTGTACCTGTTGAATGAAGACCCTCACCAGGTCCTAGAAAACGCCAGTCTTCTCAAAACAGTGACCCTAAACCACACAGTAACCATCCAAGTACAACTGTCAAGAGTTCACCATCCATCTGCACACAGTCTTCACAATGACAGAGGGAAAGCTCTTCGTTGTCGAGAAAAGAAAGAACAGAATAAAGGAAGAGAGGAAAAGAGCAAATCACCTGCCGCAGTGACAGAACCAGAGACAAATAAATTTGATAGTACTGGATATGATAAAGACTTAGTAGAAGCTTTGGAGAGAGATATAATTTTTCAGAATCCCAATGTTCGATGGGATGATATTGCTGATTTGGTAGAAGCTAAGAAGTTGCTTAAGGAAGCTGTGGAGTTACCAATGTGGATGCCAGAGTTCTTTAAGGGCATTAGGAGACCATGGAAAGGAGTGTTGATGGTTGGCCCGCCCGGCATGGGAAAGACCCTTCTTGCTAAAGCAGTAGCTACAGAATGCAAGGTAACATTCTTCAATGTCTCTTCATCAACGCTGACTTCCAAATACAGAGGAGAGTCGGAGAAGCTTGTTCGTCTTCTGTTCGAAATGGCTCGATTTTATTCTCCAGCCACCATATTTATTGATGAGATTGATTCCATTTGTAGTCGCAGAGGGACTTCTGAAGAGCACGAAGCAAGCAGAAGGGTGAAAGCTGAGCTGCTGGTTCAGATGGATGGTGTTGGAGCTGCTTCTGAAAATGATGACCCTTCCAAAATGGTTATGGTTCTGGCAGCCACTAATTTTCCCTGGGATATTGATGAGGCTCTAAGACAACGTCTTGAGAAAAGAATCTACATTCCATTACCGTCAGCAAAAGGCAAGGAGGAGCTACTATGAATTAGTCTCCGTGAGCTGGAATTGGCCGATGATGTTGACCTTGCAAGTATAGCAGAAAACATGGAAGGTTATTCAGCTGCAGACATTACCAACGTGTGCAGGGATGCGTCCTTGATGGCAATGACAAGGCGTATTGAAGGTTTGACTCCAGAAAAAAGCCGAAATCTTTCAAGAGAAGAAATGCACATGCCTACAACTATGGAGGATTTTGAAATGGCTTTAAAAAAGGTTTCTAAGTCAGTATCTGCTGCAGATATTGAGAGATACGAGAAATGGATATTTGAGTTTGGATCATGCTAAGTTCTCACATGTAAACTGTGAGAAATCTGCCTTAAGTGTTTGAATAATTAAATGTAGTATTTCATTGCACTGAGTGCTATATTTTTTTAAACTTTCATAATGGTAAGATTAAAAAAAACCTTATGATTCTGAATAAAGGCAATTTTTTAAAGCTAAAAAAATAATAATAATAAGGCTGGATAGCATATGGATAGTAGTAAAAGAAAGAAGTCCAAGTGGCAGAAATCACAGTGGAACCAAGTTTTTTCAGGTTTGTGGACAGGTAGAGGTGGAAAGTTGGTAAGTGATGCATGTTTGGTTCTTGGTTTGTTTTTTGTTTTTTTTAAAGATTGTATTGTGGAAGGGGAACAGGACTTTATTGGGGAATAGCGTGTACTTCCAGGACTTTTTTCCAAGTCAAGTTGTTGTCCTTTCGATCTTAGTTGTGGAGGGCGCAGCTCAGCTCCAGGTCCAGTTGCCATTGCTAGTTGCAGGGGACACAGCCCACCATCCCTTGCAGGAGTGGAGGAATTGGACTGGCAACCTTGTGGTTGACAGGATGCGCTCCAACCAACTGAGCCGTTCGGGAGGCAGCCCAGCTCAAGGTGCCGTGTTCAATCTTTAGTTTCAGGGGGCACTGCCTACCATCCCTTGTGGGACTTGAGGAATCGAACTGGCAACCTTGTGGTTGAGAGCCCACTGGCCCATGTGGGAATCGAACCGGCAGCCTTCAGAGTTAGGAGCACGAGCTCTAACCCCCTGAGCAACCAGGCCGGCCCAGTTCTTGGTTTTAAACATCAAAATCTAACTTTAGCTAGCTAAGAAGAAAATAGTTTTATTACAAGGTTAGGGCGTAGCTCACAGAATTGAAGGAAAGGCCAGAAAACCAGCATCAGAAAATGACAGAAAGCTTGGTAGCAGAAATTATAGGTAAGGTTGTGCTTCAGTCTGGTTAGGATTCTATTACTGGCCCAATCACTGCTGAACAGTACTAGAAATGACATAACTATGAATGAATTCTAAGATTTCTGTCCGTTATTGCCATTCATTCACAACTCAATACTTGGATAGAAGTATACAGTTGGTGGCACCAAGTTTACATACCAGCAGTTGGTTTGGGGGAAAGAAAGTATCCAACCTGTTAGCCTTCTCTAATGCTATGTAGAGCCTTGCCTCCCACACTCACATAACAAGGAAGTCTCCCACAATGAAAATGGGTTTTGGGGTTGAGCAGTCAAGAAAAACAAAGTACCCACTAGGGTCCACTCCTTGGCTGGCCAATTATGCACTACTTCCCATGATTATACGTCTTCACAAAAATCATCCCATCTAACAAAGCACAACCATTCTCACTCAGTTGAGAATGCAGACACCTTTCCTCACAGGATGACGATCAAATGCCTCAGGTTACTATATTCAGTTCCATATCCAGCATCTCAGGGAAATGGCTAGTCCTCCTAAGTTATATGGTAATCAATCCCATCACACTATTCTGCAATCTATGCGCTACATTGTAGTTGGCCAGTGTAAAAAAATCCTACTTACAGTGACAGAATCGGAGAAGAAAAATAAAAAGGAAATTAGTTAAAATGCACACATGCCATAAAAAAGGAAAGACATATGTTTAGAGCCTCTTTGTTTTTGAAACTAGTTTCGAGATCCTCGCTAGTATTTGTGATGTATTTTGTCAAATAGCTATTCCATGTTCCCTTGACTTTCAGCCAGAACTCAGAATAGGTATAGGTTTTTGCATCCGGTGGGGCAACCTAAACCTGATTCCTTAGGGATCTGAGCCCCTGCCCATGTAAGGTTGTTGTATAATATTCCACTAATTGAATATGAGAGTCTATCAAGGAAGCAGCTCTGGGCCTCTGGGGTTTTGTCCATACTCCTTCTGGCTGCCATTGTGTAGCAGTAAATTGATTTCCCCTCAGTGGATTATCAATCACGCCAGTCAGTACCTTAGCACCCATTTTGCCTGTGTGCCCAGCGCTCTGTGGAACTTGAAATGGCCCAAATGTGGCCTCAGCTTCTAGTTCACAATAGCATTGTTGCAATAATCTTTGTGGAAGCATTTCTCCCTTGGGTACAAAAACAGGCAGAGTATGGAGATGGGAAGAAAATGTCTTGTGAGTCGATTTTTCCTATGAACTGAATTCTTTGACCGGAGGTAGTATGGTTAGTAACATACAAGGCCATAGGAGTTAATGACCTGCGTCTGTGACAGACCTCACCAGGCAGGCCTACAGGGTACTGGCACCGAGACAATGCCTCTTAGGCTAATAACTCTTCCCTTTTGAGAAATAGCTCTTTCTATTTGACCTTTTGGAAAATGAACACCTGATCTTGGATGCCAGGTAACTCTGTGACCCCAGCTGTCCATTCTGATTCATCTACTCATGAATATAGATCAGGGTTTCTCAACCTCGACACTACTGACACTTTGGCCATTATTTTTGCTGGTGGGAAGCTATCCTGGGCAGTTTACATGTTCAGCAGCATCCCTGGCCTCTACCAACTCGTTGCTAGTAGCACCACCCAATTGTGACAATCAGAAATGTCTCTAAACATCACGAAATATTTAGCTATATTGTTCAATTTTGTCCCTGGGGGGCAAAATTGCCCTTAGTTGAGAACCACCCACAGAGGTGCATCCTTTGAATTCCATCATCCAGAAGTGTCTGAGGCTGTCCTAGAGGCCTGGGCAAATGTATGACCACATTCCCAGTAGGCTTCCTCCTGTCATGCTGCCTCTTTTCACGCAGCCTACAACTATGGCCTCATGAGAGCTCCCTATGGATAACTGACTGATGTTGGAAAAAATTCAAGTTTAAAAGAGAGGTGTTCTGTGTGTTATGTTGCTACTAGCCCAAAATGAGGTGCATTCATAGGGGCATTAACACCCCTATTCATGGGTGGCAGTGAAGGACAGGAAAGGAAAATCCTCCTAGGGAGAACTTCAAGCAGTTTATATTGTTGTCTCCCTGGCCTGACGAGGTACGGGATGAGATACGGCTTATGCATATTCATGGAGCGTGAACTAGCAGTTGGCAGAATTGTCAGGGGCTTGGAAAAGGATTGGTGCCAACTTAAGAAAGGTTAGGAAGAGGTATATAGATGGGTCTCTTAAAACGGATCCAGTATGTGAGGCTGTTTCTGAGCGATGTTAATTAATGCTCACTGCAGGGTCCCTCACTGTGAGAGAGGCTCTGAATGATCAGGGAGACAAGATCACTCTTTTGTAGATGTTAGTCTCCTTCTGTCAAGGCCGTGCTTAATGGGAGCATAAACAGAGTTCCAGGATGGCAAGGATGGCGTCTACAGATAGCGTTTTCGGAGACTTTTCCTGGCCACTGCTGCCTTCCCTCCCGCACCTTCCCTCCCTTCTTCCTCTCTCTTTGCTAAGAGCCAGCCTTGTGGTATCATATCTTGGGGTGGGAGGTTTGCCAATTCTATTAGAAGGGGTAACATTTTAGCAGTTTTGTCCTCCTTGACTGACATACTATGGTTTTAGGTTGCTTTTCTTGTCTGTGCTACTTCTAGCAGCACCACTATTTATGGATTTACTGAATTATTTATCACGGGTTCCCACATACCATTGCTCTGGACAAAGAACTTACCACACAGAAGTAAGATAATGTGCTTAGTTCGTGTTTTGTTAATCTCGCTCTTATGTACCTCTCTCTTATCAGCTGCTGTTTTCGAACATTGGAATAATCTATCAAAGACTTAGTTATGAACCAGCTGAGAGAAAACACAATTGGTGCCTTCTGATTTTTGATACTGTTTCTCCCATTCTGATATTACATAAGTCCAAAATGAAGCGGGCTCTCCCTATTACACCCAATTACCCACTCATGAAGTTTCTGCTTTTTGTTCCTCTGACTCGGGGCTGTTTTTAAAGGTTTCAGTACTTAAGGAAGGAGTACAAAAGAAATTAGTTCAAAAGAATTGGATCTTCAAACTTCCACATAGCAATTTTAGATTCTTATGCCACCAGGTAATCAGACAAAAAAAAAAAAAAAAAAAATGCTATGTTCGTTGGGGTGTTTTAACCTTTTAATACAGTTGCTGCCACACAATGAGATCAGGGAAGAGTACAGAGGGGAAACGGAAGATTCTCTGGGGTGTGTTCTTGTACTACCATATATGGTGGCAGAAGAACCAACAAGAGCTCATACCTGTCAGAAATAAATTTGGTCATTATATCAGGGAAGAAATCTAATTCGCTAAGGTACAGCCGGAACAAAGACAAAAGAACAGACGCAGAGGAAGGAAGGTTTCATGACCACGCATTTAAATAAGTCAGTATCTTCTACCTGTATTTTCTTGCCGTCATATGTAATATGTATTTTAACAAATCTCCCATCTCTTTCTTGTCATTTGTGTTAGTAAGTGTTAAAATGTCTATTTTGTGTAATTTGCAGAATATCAGTAACAGAATGTGGCACTGTGGAAGAATGGACGCAATCTGAAGATCCTGGCCTTGACATTGGGCATAGTAAATGATGGTTATGTCATTAGGCATAAGTACTTTTTGAAGTTTAAATAGGAAAGGAAGAGAATGTGTATGAAAACTAAATAGCCAAGAGTGACTTATAGTGGGTATCTGCCTTTGTTGGTGCTTGATGTCCATTCACCCATCCCAAAAAGACTTCCAGATGCTGCTCAATTATAGAAGACAAAAGGAGGAGGCACGTAACCTAATATTGGGCAACGGGGCATTCTCTCCAAGGACTCTGAACCTTTACCTAATCTTGCAAAGAACAAGAACACATGACAGGAAGGATTTATTGTATCGTTCCAACGATCCCACACTGTTCCCACTATCAGTCGGTCCCTTGCTTCCTCTCCTTGACCCACTAGCATTTTCTTGGTTCCTGCCCATCAGTTCTAAAAGACACTGGATAGCCTTTCCATCAATTCCCTTTTCCTTAAGTTAGTCAGATGGTTTCTGTTGCTTGCAAAATAGGGCCCTGCTCTAATCAAGAAAACGGGCAGAAATGAAAAAAGACAAATATAGAAAATCTCTTTTAAAATCTGTTTTAACAGAAGTCTATCTTATATGTTCAAAGAACCCATGCTTGGTATTGGGTATTGTTATAGACTGCATGTTTGTGCTCCCCCACGCAATTCATTTGTTGAAACTCTAACCCCGAATAGGTTAGTATTTGGAGGTGGGGCCTTTGGGATGTAATTAGATCAGGAAGATGGCACCCCTGTGATGGGATTAGTATCCTTGTGAGGAAGAGAGCCCTCTCTCCCCACCGAGTGAGGATATAATGAGAAGACAGCTGCAAGCGAACCAGGTAGAGGGTCTTCACTGGAACCCAACCATGCTGACACTCTGAACTTGGACTTCTGGCCTTCAAAACTAAGAAATAGATGTTTGTTATTTAAGCCACCCAGGATGTCGTAACCTGTTATTGTAACCACAGAACCAGCTCAAAGTGGCCCTATCCTGTTTAGCGAAATACTGAGTTATTTTTCAGAGACAACAGACCAAAACCCCAAGCCATGTAGCCAGCTGCACCTGGAACTTACTGCCTCCCCACCACAGAACTAAAAGACCCGAATATAACGGGAACTTAAACACCAAAACCCTTTCAGAAGTAGAGGGTCTGCTGTCCAGGAAGATCCTGTGTTCACATACCCTACCATAAATTTCCAAACTCCAAGATCCTCCAATTAAAACTTGCCCTGACAAAAATAAAGAGCAGAAAAGTAAAAAAACAGAAAGGAAAAAAACAAAAAAACTACTTGCCCCTCCAGCGCTAAGGAATACCTCCTCCCTGTTCTTTTTTTCCCCCTATACTCTTTTTTGTGTGTGTGTGTTCTATTTTTTTATTTTTTTTTATTAAATTGATTGAGGTGACAATTGTTAGTAAAATTACATAATTTCAGGTGTACAATTCTGTATTACATCATCTATAAATCCCATTGTGTGTTCATCACCCAGTCAGTTCTCCTTCCATCACCATATATTCGATCCCCCTTACCCTCATCTCCCACCCCCCACCCCCCAACCCCTTACTCTTAAAAACCCTCCTGAATTAGCTTCCCAGTCTCCTTGGGTGTCACCATTCATAATGAAATAGCCAATCTTTCTCCACTGCAGTTCCCGTTTAGTGTTTGACTCTGCTAGCTTTTGTCGGAGGAACCCATTCTATTCTGTAACATTATAGTAGCCCTAGCTACGACAGATATTACCTCTATTTTTTGGTGTTCTCCTCCATTTTGTCCTTATCTTTCCTATCTCCAATCTGATTTGGAGTTTACTCTGCTGCTTTACCTAACCTTTGCATTCTTAGCTTGTTTATTTTCAATCTTCCTTGTGTCATGATAAATGTTTTTGAAGTTACACATTTGCTTTACAGTGTTTTACTAAGCCCTACAAATTCTGATATGGGATATTTTCATTGTAGTTTAAATGTATTTTAAGTATTATTCTTCCCATTTTTCTCTGTAAACTTAATGTTTACAGAGACATTGTTATTAAGTAACAGTACTGTATTTAAAACTCATCTGATTTAACTAAAGACTAATTATATAGTAGTCCCCCTTATCCTTGGGGAATACATTTCAAGACTCCTAGTGGATGCCTAAAGCCACTGACCGTACCGAACCCTATATATACTATGTATTTTCCTATGCATACATACCTATGATAAACTTTAACTTATAAATTAGGCACACTAAGAGATTAACAATAAAATATAACAATACACTGTAATAAAAGTTATGTGAATGTGGTCAGTTGTTTCAGAGGATACCTTGCAGAAGTCTTTGGATAGGCTCAATGTTTCCTGGTGCAACATGTTGCTGTCAATCAGAACACATTTCTGTTCATGTCTTCCAGCAACAAATTTAATGCCTTTCCATCTTAACTAAGCACTTAGCATACACTGTAGCCATAACTTTCAAAGTTTGAGGTGCAACAACAAAGCTCGCATGAATTTTTTTCCTTCTTCAATTTCATGGATTTGTTCTTACAGATTTTAGCAATCTCAGCGTACGATTTTTTTCTTTCCTTGAGAACTTTCACCTTTTCATTTAAAGTATGCATTTTATGGTTTCTTTTTAGCATATCCAAATTGCCACCATTGATACTATTGCACTTAGGGGCCATTATTAAGTAAAATAAGGGTCACGAGAACACAAGCACTGTGACAGCCAAGCTGATAACCAAGATGGCTACTATAAATGGCCAAGGGCAGATAGTATACAAAGGGATGATTCATGACCAGGTAGGATGGCATGCGATTTCATCATGCTACTCAGAACAGCATGTAATTTTAAACTTGTGAATCTTTTTCTGAATGTTTACTTCTTGAATTTTCCATTTAATATTTTTTGGACTGAGGTTGACCAAGGGTAACTGAAACTGCTGAAATCGAAACCTCAGAAAACAAAAACTGCGGATGGGGGTGTGGACTACTGTATCTCAATAACTAAAGTAATATTCTGGTTAACTCCTAAGGCAGAATTGAATGTGGGGACATAAATAATGAATTCCTGATGAAACAGCAAGTAGATTAATAACTCATTTTACTCCAAAACTCTTGAGATCACTGATAATCATTAGCCACAGGCATACTTCTATCCAATGTATCCTTTGCAAGTAACTGAATGGAATGTTTTAAGCTACACAAAGAGATGAGGTCATCTGAGCCAGTTTCATAACAGAGATGGATTCCAGCTGCTAGGTAAACTCATATTGACTTTTGTTGAAAATGACACATACCAATATGAACAGCAGAGGCCAAAGGAGGAATTTATTGGCTCATGTTACCAATTTCAAGAACGGCAGGGTCACCACTGGGCTTCAGGGACTAGAGGAGTCATTAGTGGAATTTGTGTCAGCCTTCTTCTTTCTGAACAAGCTTGGCTGACCCGATCGCCAGCATCTCCTGGGCTTGTACCATCCCAAGTTCATCATACCTTAATTTCAAGTTGAAAAATCCTGGGAAAACTAGCCTGATTTGAGTCATGTCTCTATTCCTGTTGCAATCACTGTGACCAGCGGAGATGAGAAACTAGGATTGGCCCAGCTTTGGTTAGTTAGGTAGGTACCTGTCCTTAGTCAATCACTGTGCTATGGAAGTAGGATGGTTTATATTTGGACCCTGCTGTGTTTCCCCAAAAATAAGACCTCGCCGGACCATCAGCTCTAATGCGTCTTTTGGAGCAAAAATTAATATAAGACTCGGTCTTATATAAGACCCAGTATTATATTACAGTAAAATAAGAGCAGGTCTTATGTTAATTTTTGTGCCAAAAGACGCAGTAGAGCTGATGGTCCGGCGAGGTCTTATTTTCGGGAAAACACGGTATGTTAAACTGGAGAAGGGAGACTAATTTCTCAAGAAAGAGGAGTGCTAATCCAGAAGAACCATCTTATAGATACATATCTGTATGTACTTCTATTATATAGTATCTTATAGATATCTACATAAGGAAGGCCTACTGTGATATTTTTCATAGTCAAAAGACAAAGAATCTGGAAGAAGCTATCTAAATTTGGGGTGGGGGGGGTTAAGAGGGATGGGAAGAAGAAAAACTGATTTGGTTACTTGTATATTCCTTTGCAATAGAAGAGCCCTTTAGAGTCAAGGTGGGGGAGTTACGCGAGTGAAAGACAAAGAGTGAAAAGAGATTCACTGCAAAAACCACTCTGGAAGGAACATTAAGCCATGGGATTTGTATACATGTATGTATGTCTCTGTGTATACACACACATATCTAAACATTTCAGATAATTTAAATTAGAACATCATTTGTCATTTCCAAGTAAATGTTTTTGAGTAGTTAAAAAATGTTACAACTTAAAAACATCATTAAATCATTTATTCAGTAAAAACACTCAGCAGGTAACAGGAACACACTGCACAAACTCATTTCCCATTTAGTCTGAATATGCAATTTCACTCTACAATGCTCTCCTAAATGTAAGTTTTTCTATGACTAGGGAAAAACAGCATTTTAAATAGTCCATCTTTTTAAAATTGAAGTAACTTTATAAACAGGTATTTAGAAAGGAAGTGAGAACAATTAAGGCTTAATTACTATAAAAACAAAAACTAGCTTCAAAATTATCGAACATTTAAATAGGAAAATTATGAAACTATATATAAAAATTATACATATATACACACTGTATCAAAATACTTTTATGTTTTGGTAACTAAATTTTTGAGATTAAAAACAAACTAGTTCAAGCATTTCTAGATATAAAAATGTGAGGTTTATATTTATTAAAAACAAATAGTATCAGTTCTGTTGAAGTAACCATATATACACACCAGGATAAATATTTGGATTATAGAAACAGAAATAGTGAACAGCTTCAAATTTCTCAGTATTCTAATGGCTTAAATAAGTTACCTTTTTTCAGTCATTTTTTTGTTAAAAATAAGTTTACTTAATTTTTAACTAAGGTCAATGTGCATTTTTTAAAAGACGAAATACTTATTAAAAATGGGAGCTATTAGGTTTGCACCAGGTAAAGAAAAACATTTACATTTGTCTAGATGTAACAATTTTTAAAACAATATGTAGTTGGAAAATATGTAAAAAAAGAAAAAAACCACCACACACGCAAGAAACTATACCCCATTAAAAAATACAAATGCACCTTCTATTGAATATATGAATATCAAACTAAATATTCTGATTTAACATAGCTTCTATAAAATGTCAAAGTAGTGGGCATTGTTTACTTTCCTGATATGATGAACAATTAAGAAATGGTTCCATCTCAATTAAACAGTAATATCAGTGATTCTTAGCAAAAATGTAGAATAACATAGAAAGGTGAGCATTGTTCTATATTCAAGTTTTCCAGTTTGATTTCCATGAAAGTGTTTTCTACAATTGAGAAAATTAACTGAATGGAATGTCGTAAGAAAAGTGATGAAATGAGGTAAACATCTTAGAATTTTAAGAAATTACTTAAAACTTAATACTCAGCTATCCTAATGTCCAGGTTCTAGAACAATGCTTAAGAAGATCCTCCATAATGATGATGTAAAGCATATCTGAATCACATAATGAATAGCAGGTTTCTTGGTCTTCTGAGTAGGCAACGATGTTCTTCTTTGCTATTACAACGCAATCAGGACTAAGTTTTGCCAAGAGTATTGCTTCAGTGTGAGTTTACAGGAGGCACCATGCAACAGTAAGAGCAGCTACAATGCCATTCAATATTGCCATACTATAGCCCATGTGGAAAGAATGTCCAGTAAGTTTCCTGGGGGGGGGGGGGGGGGAGAAAACAAACGAAAAAGGAAAACATAATTGGGTATAATAGAAACACCATTAGTTTTTATTGAAAATGCTTATAACCTAGAAATGTGTTACACATTAATACACAAGTTTAAAAAGAATATTGGACAGCTGCAGGATCAGGAATAGACCTTAAGTTCTCTGTCAAAACTGTCCTGGTTATCGAATACAATTTTTCAATTTCATTATTTAGAGCCAAATGCCCAGTGTGCTTCTATACTACCTTCCTGTGCTTCCTACTCACTGTGTGTACCATAACGAAATCCTAAGGTATAAATCTTCTTACATTACAAACATTTCATTAATTAGCATTGTCTCTCTCTGCTCTCTTGTTCTCACTTAGAACTTAAAACACAGATTATTTCAAGTATTTGTCCTGTTTATACTATTTGTACATTATAGGAAGGAACTCTATTTCTTTGAGCACTAAACATAGCACTTGTCCATGTTTGGGTCACAAATCTGATTGTCTTTTATAGACATTTCAGTTCTCAACCTAGTAAGTGACTTAATTAAAGTGGCTTTCAGTGAGTTCTAAGTATCAGCAGACATCTCGTTTTATGATTACTATGAGTGCCAACTATCTTATGTACACAGATTTTCCGACATATGTTCCCTCTATCTTGTAACTATTTTACTTATTTTATTACATTTCCTATCTTAACATTCCTCCCACTAACTATATTGCAATAATACTGTTTGCTTATCCTAATATGGATCAGACATGCTAAAAAGAAAACATGCTAAAAAGAAAACTGGTGTCAGAGGCAGAACAGAATCTCCTCACTGGAGCAATTCAAATCGATGACATAGGGAAGTGCATTGGCAGGAGTAAGGGCTGAAAGTCCTTAGTAACAAAGGCCCTGGCATCATGCCCATGTCCTTTCCTCCTTTCCTAAGGATAGGTCAAAGCCAGGGAGGTGCTTAGATCTGAATTCACATTTGAGGAGCTCCTCACTATAATGATTCCAGTCCCACAAGATCTGTGACCAAGAGGAAAGATACACCTCTTCGAAGAACAACCTCTTTGTGAATACCTCAGATTGCTTTCTCATGGCTCCCTGTTCTGGTCCATGGGAGTTAATATTCACTCTCTCCACTCAACCTTACTCACATAGGGACTAGTTTAAGATGCTTTTCATCTGCCATTAAGGGTTAATCTACCTAGCTGTATTACTAATACGTGGTAAAAAAAAAAGATGTACTAAACGCTTTGCCCCTTTAAAAAAAGAAATTCTTCAAACACATACTGATTAGTGAACACAAATCTAATCATAAAATTGAAGCATCAGCATTATCATTCATTACAAAAAACAACCCACTAATGACCTGAGAACATTTAAATTCATACTAACAAAATGAAGTTAATCATGGAACAAAATTTCAGGAGTTAATTATTCTCTTTTACTAGTTTGTAAAAGGAAATTGTAACTACAATGTTGGTATAATTGAATTTCACTAAGATGTACATCAAATGCTCAGTGACCCCTACAAAAGAGGCAAAGCAAGGCATTTTAATGGCAATGAAGCAATGCTCCAGCTCAGTGGTTCTTACTCTCTACCATCTCAAATGCACCATATTCCCACTGAGGAGATAGCAGCTGTCACACGTGTCCTGCTTAGGCAAGGGACTTAAAAGCTCCTTTTCAAAACACCACGATTTTCCTCTGGGGAAGATCTAGACAACCCCTGGCAGGTTTTCTCTCCTATGGCTCTTATTTGTGATCTCTGAAGTCCTGTTAAAAAAGAAAAATTGAAGGTATCTTTGTTCTTCTTTGTCAAAACCCTTCATTTATCTCTAGCGGGGATCACATTTTTAATTGAAAAATGATGACTAAGTATAATGCCTATTTTAATGCCAGTTATAAATATGCATTTTACTTTTAAAATTAAAGTACACACAGTGAAGTGCTAATGCTTATCATGTGCACAGATCAACGAATATTTATAATGGTTCAGCCTCATGTACTCATCATCCAGACCAAACAGAACATTCCCAGCATGCAGAAAGCTCCTTTGTTCCTTCTGCCTGTCAATATCCACCTTCCCTCCTCCAAAACCTGAGATATATTGTCAGTTATCACAATGACTGATTTTACCTGCTCTTGAAACTCCATCTGCGTGGCACCATCCAGTGTGTATTCTTGTGTCTGGATTCTTTCACTTAGTATTGTCTGTGAGATTCACCCATGTTGTATGTAGCATTAGTGCATTCTTTTGTATTGCAGTTTAGTATTTCACTGTATAAAAATACCAAAATTCATCTATCCATTCTGCTATTTAGCATTTGGGTTGCTTCCAATTTAGGGCTCCTATAAATAGAGATACTGTGAACATGATACTATGTACGTATCTTTGGTGGATGGTAGGCATATGCCCTCATTTATCTTAAGTATATCCTAGGAGTGGAGCTGCTGGGTTATAAGGTACCGTGTTCCCCCGAAAATAAGACCTAGCCGGACCATCAGCTCTAATGCGTCTTTTGGAGCAAAAATTAATACAAGACCTGGTCTTATTTTTTTTTTCCCCAGTCTTATTTTAATATAAGACTGGGTCTTTAATATAATTAGTATACTATACTATATTATATTAATAATATAATACTGGGTCACATATTATAATTAGTATAAAGTAATATAATACCAGGTCTTATATTAATTTTTGCTCCAAAAGATGCATTAGAGCTGATGGTCCGGCTAGGTCTTATTTTTGGGGAAACAAGATGGTAGATGTAGATTTGGGTTTAGTAGAAAGCATTAACTGTTTTCCCAAAGTAGTTGACTACTTTACACTTCCACCAGCAATGTATGGTGCCACATAGTCAGCGACATTTCATATTATAAGTCTTTTTAATTTTAGTGCATCTGCAGAGTATGTTCTTGTGGTTTTAATATTTTTCTGATGACTAATATACTCACTGCCCACTCAGATACCCTCTTTTTTGAAATTCTTATCTGTCTTTTGCTCATTTTTCTATTGGTTTAGAGTTCTTCACATATCCTATATACAAATCTTTTGTCAAAAATGTTTCATGAATATTTTGTTTATGGTTTGTCTTTTCACTCTCAAGACCTTTTGATAAACAATTTAAATGAAGTCCAATTTATATTTTTTAATGGTTAGTACTTTTTTTGTGGCCTTTACAATAAATCTTTGACCACTCCAAGGTTATAAAGATACTCTATTATTTGGAGAAGCTTTACTGCTCTTCCTTTAGGTCTGTAAGACATCTTAAATTAATTTTTGTATATAATGTAAGGTAGAGGCTAAGGCTCATTTTATTCCTTATGGCTATCTAATTCTATCAGGGCAATTTATTGAAAAGACCATCTTTTTTCCCATATTGAACTGCTGTGATACCTTTGTCCTAAGTCACATAAACTGTATATGTGGGTTATAATACAAAAATAAAGAAAAAGAAAACAAGTATTGGTAAGGATGTGGAGAAACAGAACTCTCTTACATCGTTGGTGGGAATATAAAATGGTGAAGCTACTGTAGGAAACAGTTTGGCGGTTCCTCAAAAAGTTAAACAGTTACCATATGATTTAGCAATTCCATTCCAGGTATATACCCAAGATAATTGAAAATATATGTCTACCCAGAAATTTGTGCCTGAATGTTCATAGCAGCATTATTCATAATAGCTAAAAAGTAGAAACAAACCAAATGTCCATCAACTGATGACTGAAGAAAATGTGGTGTACCCATACAATGAAAAATTCAGCCTGAGAAGAAGTACTGACAAATGCTACAACATGAATGAACCTTGAAAACCGTATGTACAAGTGAAAGAAGCCAGATATAAAAGGCCACATTTGGGGATTTGTGTGATCTCATTTATATGAAATGCCCAGAATAGGCAAATTCATGGATACAAAAAGTAGACTAGGTAGGGGTTTCCTAGAACTGAATATTGTTCAATAAGAATAAAATATACTGGATAAAATATAGTTCAAAAGAAAGGCTCATTATAATAGAACTATTTCCATATCCTTAAAGACTAGTTATAAAGAAGTACTATTTTGTTCTGGTTCTAGAGAATTCCTTTCCAACAATAAAGAATCTTACAAAGAAGTACTCATGGTTCCTATTGGTTACAAATTTAAGCTTTGTAGTTAAAGATGGGTATGAAAGCCAGCTTTGCCACTTACATGCAATATGAAGCTAGAAAAACTATTTGACTTCTCTCAGCCTCAATATCCCAAAATGGAAATAAAAATAAAATCTACCCTTATAAAGTTGTTACAAGGGTCAGGTGGCTGCCACATAGCAAACAATCAATACATGTTCACCACTATATAGTAAAGAAAAGCTTAGTACGGATTTTTAAACATTCTACTTTCTACTTTAATTCTTCCTTTCTTCTAAAGCAAAACACCTAAACCTAGACCCATTCCAAATTCAAAACAAAGAAACAATAACATTATTATATAAAGAGATCCAGGAGGTGAATAAAAGAAAGTGATGAAGAATAACAGGTTTATGTATGTGCATGTTTCTGCTTGGTATTAACCTCTTCATAATCACTTTTCCTACCATAATTCACTTGAGAACTTAACTTAGACTTCCACTATTTATATCCAGATTTTGTAGCGTGGACATGTAATTTCTAGTAATATATTTATGTTGATATATTTAATAGTAACTTGTAAAGTGACTATATCATTAAAGAATTATACCTTAGTTTCATTTTTCAGGAATGGAATACATTTAAAATAAGATTCAAATGAATTCAATGATTTTGGCAATTACTTTTGAACCACAAATTAAAGCACTGAATAAGCCACTGTTAAAAGTTTCAAATAAGTAGTCTTTTTTTATTTGAGAGAGACCAAAAGATTCAAATAGGTCTCTTTTTATGGTTCACATTGTTTGTTTTTACTCTAGCATTGGTTGACTCTGAACTGACTCTCTGTACTATATTCTAAACTCCACTCATTTGAAATCTTCATTCCTGTATTATATTAATTTCCATATTTCCTTTCCCTCACATGTATTCCCACATGCATTAAGAATAAATTGGCTATTTGTTTGTGTCTGACTGTCTCAGTAGGCGACAGGATGAGAGAGTTGGTACTAATCTATTCCTCCTTCATCTATCTGAGCTGGTATTTATTTTTCATTTTATCCTTAGCCAATAAATCTCCAATTCCTAAAGAATTTTAAGTTATGTGAGCTTTGGTTGGAGTAACTATCAGTTCTTAAAATTTTAAATCACAGTCACTGTCCTAGCTAATAAATTTCTGAATTATTGAAAAATAGAAATTGCTATTAAAATATAAAGTCATTAGAAATATGGTTGTGTAACGACTTCAAGATTTCATAATAAATCTGAGGTAAAGATTATCTAGGTAAACATTTAATTTGATGTAAAAGATGAGGAAAAAGTGTAAATGTATATACTTAATGTTGAACTGTCATGTATTATTCTTAAAAATACACAGAAGCTGATGGTTAACATTTTGAGCATTTGCTCCATTCCCCCATTGGCCCTGTAATTTGTCTAATGATTTACATTACGAATAAGTATCAGTTAAACACCCACCATTTTAATGGAGCAATTTGATTTATCAATCTACATAATATTAAGTTATGTTGTAATGGAATTCAAAATTTTTACTTTAAGGATCTCATTTTTAAAAAAATACTCTATTTTTCCTACCATTATATTTCATTTCCTAGCTATATATACTGCCAACTTCTCTGGTCCTACTTCCTCTTCTGCAGCATAAGAATGGTCTATATGATCTCTTTAATCCCTTCTAGATCTCAATTCTGTAATTTATGCCTCCATATGTACACTAAAATCCTTCATCTAAATTTTGCCAACTAGCAATTTTAATTGAGGATTGTGATCCTGTGCTTTGCCAGTGTAATAGTAACTGATGTAATGACCTGCGGGCACTGAAAGATCCTAAAGATGAGCAGCTCTTTAGAATGGAATTACACATACATGTACATTTTAAATACCTCTTATTGTACTACAATTCCCTGAAAATCAGTCAGAGAGAAATAAGGGTGTATCTGGTTAGATGACACTGCATATTAACCTATAGTCTACTTTACCTATATACAGCAGTCTACATGTTAACTTTACTCACCAGTGGGTCGAGGTAGAAAAATGTCTGAGGACATCTATCTGTGCTGGGCAATACCTTGATTAGACAAAGTCCTTACTCACTAGGAAGTCAAAGCAAACAGTACCAAAGGTGCAAGAAAAACCCTTTAAATGTCATGAGTCAGTTAAAAAAAGATTTTTTTTCAAAAGAAAGTAACACTGTGTTTTGTTTCCAAACTTTTATTTTGTCAAGAACAAAGTTTGAAAATACTACTATCTACTATCATTTCACAAAAGAAAGGGCAAATTAATATCAAAAAAATAGAAAGGATAAAATCTCAAGATAAATAAGTTATCTAAGAAAAGATAACCGGCAACAGTGGCAGGACACAGTCAGATGTCTAGCTTGAAAAATCTCAATAAAGAAAAAAAAAGGGAAGGGGAGAGGGAGGGAAGCTCTGGGATCATGTGTGTTCTATCATCTGATTTATCTGTTGCTTTAACTACCTTGTTTCCCGGAAAATAAGACATGGCCGGACAATCAGCTCTAATGCGTCTTTTGGAGCAAAAATTAATATAAGACCCAATATTATTATATTGTATTATATATTATATTATATTACCTGGTCTTATAGTAAAATAAGACCGGGTCTTATATTAATTTTTGCTCCAAAAGACGCATTAGAGCTGATTGTCCAGCTAGTTATTTTCAGGGAAACATGGTAGTAAACTTGTACTTATTGCCTATGAGTGCAGATATCATTGTTTTTATCCCGTTTTAGAGAGGAGGAAATTAAGGCTCAGAGAGACGCTAACTGACTTGCTCAAATGTTCTGCTGGTATATGGAGTAGCTGGAATTCTGAAGCCACCCCTTCTGATTTATAATGCCCTTTCTAATATACCAGGCTGCCTCTTAATTTGACAGATTGAACACATGGAAAGGGTTCCAAGTACAAAACTGGCAAGTGCTACTTCTTAGGTATTTGTTTTCAGTGCCGTTCTGTACATATGGACACCTGTGCCTTTTCAGAAGCCCATATATAACATATTGTGAATTACTATAAGCAAGTCATAGAAACAGGTGCAAAGCAAACACTCACTAGCTGTATTCATGGAAACCTTGAACAAGGAAATCAAGAATAGTTAATATGATTTCTTACATTAATATGATTTCTTACAATATTTTGCTACAACTACTTAAGTCTTCATTCAGAACAGTAATGGAATATATTTTGAGACATGCATATATTTTAACCCTTTATTTCAAGAAGCCACAGTGCTGTCATTACTAGTGACGGCAGTGCAGGTGATGGCTCCAGTTCCTAGGTAATTAAACTTCGTGATACTCAAATATCAAGGCCCAGTTCTCGACCTAACTCTTGTCAGTAGCTTTTCTCTTCTACTGCAATTAGCCATCTGACGTCTGTCTCATTAGCCCATGGCAATAAAGAATTTGATTCAACAAAGAGGCAGCTCTCCAAAATTTGTATGAGAGCGTAGCAGAATCAATTTATTAAAGAAAACTTCTAATTTAAATACTAACAGCCACTTTTCTTGATCTCCAAGACTTGTATCACTGCTTAAGGTAAGAACTCGAACTCCTTTTCTATTAAGATATTTCTATTCTATTTGTACTGTATCTTTTTAGTTCTCAATAATTGAAGCCCCCAATGCCAAGAACAAGAAGAGAAAACCCTTTAATAAATAACATATAAATACAAACCTAATGTTGAATAGAAAAAGAATACAATACCAATCCTAAATCCCAATTTTTCCAGAAAATTCATGTTAAATATTCTCGTCATTGTTTCCTTCCTGCAACACTAGTAGTAACAACAAACACAACATTCACAAAAAAATGTAACGGAAATTTAAATATTTCAGCATCTGATTACATCCAGAACACTTTACATAGGAAATAACACATGCAAAGGAATATCAGATCACATGTGTTAACTTTTAGTCTGTAAAATAGTTACCAAAAAGCAATTCAAATGAAAAGCAACTCTTCCCTTTTCTTTCTCACTAATTTACTTTGCAGGTTTCAAATAGCATTGCGAGGCAATACAATTTAAAAAGCAAAACAAAACACAAGGCTGTGTAGAAATAAATTTAATGTAAATTAAAAGTATGTTTTTTTCTGTCTTTTTTTTCTGTTTTTTTTAAATCGAGTGTCTTGATATTTATCAAATACCATTTGTGGTTGGAAGAACAAGAAACAGAAAGGTAGATAACTCAGAGTGGTCCAGACTAAAAAGTCCAAAAGCATTAGGAAGGAAAGCAGATAGCCCCTCGTTTGTATATTAACTATGAAATATTGTAGATTGCCAATCGAATTCTATAATTATATTATAAACAGACTTTAGTGAAAAGAAGACACTACTATTTACCTTACCACATCTTTAGAAATCATGACATTAACACCAATAATTGTAGTTTCCCTGCATTTTGACCATGAACCCCACATCAAATAAGCCATAAATATAACCAATAATACTTTGAAAAGCAGGTAGCAAACTTCAAACTTCTCTAACAAATAGTGAATTTATGCTCTTACGTCTATAAAATGGACATCCAACAATGCTTTCCTAACTGCTTCATTCTAGAAATACACACCTGAACTACAAACACTAAATGACTTAAAACTAAGGGTCGAGTTATAATACAATTATAATACTTTTTCTTGATTTCTTTTAATTAAAAATGGCTACTTGAGAGATGATTTTCATGGCTTAGGTCTCTTTTAAAAGCTATCGAGGGAAACTTGAAATGATGTCTATTTTTCTTTAAAAAAATATTCCTACAGCAAACACATATTCAAAGTCTTTAAACTGAACACAGAATTGTGCTCAAGGTTGAGATAATTCTTTTTAAAATAATTCATCTTATCCTCAGAAAGACTCATCTTCAGTTGTGAGATTAAAGATGACAGAAGTCAACAGAGGATTTATGAAGAAATGAGACATTCTCCAAAATCTACAACACTGAGACTGCAAGACGTGCTGTTTCTACAATATTTCTCAATAGGGAAAATATTATTTAAAAATCAGTTTTACAACAAGTGATTCAATAACCCAGGCTTTGGTTTCAGATATCCAATTCACCAGAAATCTTACTTTTATATAATCTTTGACCAGCGTAAGGTTAAAATTGGAAATTGTCTGTAGTGCTTGGATTTCCATAATATGGTTAACGCCTATGCTTAATACCTTTAAATATAAGCATTGAATTTTTTTTTCCCTCCTTGGAAATAAGTCACTGTGGGTATTTCAAGTGCAAAATAATAGTTTTATCCCTACAAAGTTAACTTCTTAGCTTGAAAGTTATAGGAATATGTTGTTAAATTTGAACTTTAAATAATAAGTATTTTTCTCAAGCTGGCAACAAGACTCACGATTGATTACAATGAAGTAACACCCTAACAACGTCTTTAAAAATGTTGGCCTCTGACCTCTGACTCTACATAAAAGTATTATAAGGTAGACAAATTTAATGACTTCTTTCACTATTTTTTGTATCATTGTTACCAAATATTTTGACTCTTAATTATAAAACTAATGAGCATTCTACACTGTGCTTTTTGCTAGACCCATCATTTACATTATCACTTTTCCACTAAGTTTATTTCTAGACCATAAAGTAACACTTCTACTCTAGGTGAGACCTATTATAATCATCCAGTGGGTTTTTTTTTAGCAGGCTGAGTAACTATAAATGTGTAGCTACATCACTGCTCCACTAGATGGGGCGTGTGCTCAGGTAATGTGAAATGCGGAGAGCAGGCTAAAGTGGAGAACAGTGGTCAAAGGGAGAAAAACAATGGAGAGAACAAAGACAATGACATGTTAAGACCACATTTGGATTGGATTTGGCAAAATAACTGCACGGGCAAAATTGCCACACAGCAAAATCTCACAGCGAGTGTGTTTAACTGTCAATAAAATTATGCTACTTTAATTAGTGAAATTCCTCCTGTTAATTCATTTCATAACGTAAAGGAGATGAGTTAGCTATGAAAAATGAAGCTTCAAGGCACATCTCCCATTCTTACCTAACTTTCTCCCCAATCAAGAGGATTTAAATAAAAGTCCTAGTACTGTCACCAGCCCAGCCTAGAAAGAATTCCAAGATTCTTTCAAGCTCTGGATTCTCTTTGAATGCAGTATCTTTGCATGGGTAGGTCACATATTTTTAGATGCATTAACTTCTGGAATCTATAATTAAAGCAGATGATCACAATGTGAAACATTGATTACACACACCTGGTATATGTGCCTACTTGGAAATCACTGACAAAACCCAATGAATGACAGGGAAAACTAATGAGAAGTGAAGTGGAGATGCTGATCAAGTAGTGTACAGGGCAGGATAATGAATTATAAAGTAGTGAGAAGTGGGAAATACGTATACAGGTACATCAAGAAATCTAACGCTACTGTCTCTGCCTTTTTGTTCTTTAACACTGCAACAGACTTTCAAAAACAACTAAGAAACAATTTAAAAGTATAAATGATCCAAATACACAAAGAAAATGATTGTTTCCTAGTAAAGAAGTTTAAATGTGTAGCACTGCTGTATACCTTTTAATTCAGCAAAGTTTGCAAAGTAAGTCAGCATGATAACCATCTTTCTTAAAAATATGCCTTTTGAAGTCCATTAAGTACTGGTCTGAAAACGTACCTTGCAAAGTTCTTTAAGTATCTTGTATTTCCTAAAAATCTTGTGCTTGTGTAAAAATGTAAGTTTCTAAGCTATATCTGTTATGGACTATGTCTGTCCTCCCAACCTCCGCCTCCCAATTCACATGTCAAAACCTTACCTCCCAATGGGATGGTATTAAGAGGTGGGGTCTTTGGGAGGTGATTAGGATTAGATGATGTCATAAGCGTAAAGCCCTCAGGAATGGGGTTAGTGCCCTTATAAGAGTCAAAAGAGAGCTTGCTTCCTATCTGCTCTGTGCATTGTGAGGATACAAGGAGGCCATCTGCAGCCCAGATGATGCTCACCAGAATCAGGGCATGCTGGCACCCCGATCCTGGACTTCTGCTTTCCAGAACTGCAAGAAATACATTTCTGTTGTTTACAAGCCACCCAGTTTATGGTACTTTATTATAGCAGCCTGAACTAAAACAGTATCTAACAAATATAGAGGAACTATAAAAAAAATTTAATGAAAAAGGGTGTTATTTCTAATCTTAACTCCTGTAATGAATTACTGACCCAAATTGCTGATTTCATTAAATGTTTCATCTAGTATTTTCTAAATATCAATAAAGGTTATTTTCTTCCATTGAGGAGCATATGTTTCTAGGGAAATAAAAGGAATTGATAGCCATAGCAAACAGTCTTCTCAATTTTATCCCCACTTCTACCATGTTTCCCCCAAAATAAGACCTACCCGGATGATCAGCACTAATGCGTCTTTTGGAGCAAAACTACTATAAGACCCGGTCCTATTTTACTATAATATAAAACTGGGTCTTTAATATAATGTAATATAATGTAATATAATATAAGACCGGGTCTTACATTAATTTTTGCTCCAAAAGACACGTTAGAGCTAATCATCCAGCTAGGTCTTATTTTCTGAGAAACACAGTACTAATTAGTTTGTTAATAAAAATAGCCTGGGTTTAAATCTGCAAAGGAGAGCAAAAGACTGCTTTTTAAAGAAACTAATTAGACATAATTATTTTACTCTCTTCTGTTTGATATCGATGAAGCTAGAAATTGGGAATATTTTTAATAATAATCCTAATCATAGAATAAAATAAAAACAAAAGCCTCTTCATTTTATAGTGTGTTAATTATCTTGCCTTTCTTTAGTTTCTAACTAGTTAAGCAGATCTCTATTTAATAGATCATCTTGGGATGTCGCTACCATTTATTAGATTTCCCTTACAAAAAGTTGATATATATGATTATTGATCTTTAAGGTATACTTAAAACATTAAAAATTTTAAATACTGGATGGAAATATGTCCCAAAATAATGTTAAATAACAAAATTACAAAAAAATAAAAATAAAAAAATAAGTGAAAAAAAATTTTTTTAAATGAACTACAAAGCAATATGTATACTGTGATCCCAATTTCAATTTTTAAAATACGCAACGACTGCAAAGATATACATCAAAATGTTAGCAGTCACTTTCTCTGACTATGAGTTTTTCCATTATTTTTCTGTGTTGAATTTTCAACAAAGAACTTGCAGTAGTGTTATATAACATAATCAGGGAAAATATTTATATAACGTTGTTTATTTAGGTAATCAAAAAATACAAACTTGTTACAAAGATATTTTTATAAAAGTGTGATGTTGCAAATCAATAAATGTATCAATCTGATTTAGAAAATAAAGCTTTAAGACTTCAACGTTCTCAAAAGATAGAGAAGTTTCCCTGTACAAGCACTCACTCTACTGGTGACATAAAGAATATACTTATTCTGCCATTTCTTAATTGCATTGTTTTTCACAAGCACTAGAGGGCAGGGTTTTTGCTATAAAACTCAATTCCACCAATTACCACTACATTATATGCCTTTTTTGGTCTGTGGTTTCTATTACTAGGTGATCAACTATCATTATATTTATTATATGCCTTTTTTGGACTGTGTTTTAATTAACACAATAATTTTAAATTACAGTTTTACTGCCATGAGATACTTAATAGCTGATTTACCACAATAAAATTAATTTACCCCTACTTATATACTGAAAGCAATTCAAATATGTATGTATATACAATGTACATGTTTCAAAACTATTTTTAGGGCTGTATTAACAAATATGTAATCTAAGTTTCTGAGCTGACACTATCTCATATTGAAATCGAATTACTAATAAACACATTGAAAATTGAGGTCCATTAGTACTGGTCTACTTCAATAAAAATGAAAGATAATTGTTAAGAAATTAGTTAAGGAGCATTTGAGATCTTGCTTTCTGGCACATGTTGTCAGTTAAGCTCAAATGCTCCTATAAAAACTAAAAAAAAACTAAAAAAACAAAAATTAGTTAAATACCCTCAGAATTCCAGATCTTTAAGAGAACACTGAAATGCTTTTCTCTAACTCCAAAAACTTCTAACATCAAAATGAGGCTTATGAATTCTGGTGGGGATGGAAGAGAAGCTGAGGGAAAAAGACATTCCAGAAAGTAAGAATGTAAGAAGTGTAATAGTTTGGTAACACACATATCATTAACAGAATTTATTTTCTACTCTTCACCTCCCCCTCCACACACATACACCCCAGTTTGTAGAAAGATGTAGAGATCTTAGATGCGTTTATTTGGAAATTTATATTTAAAACCTGAGCTTTCCTGGCAAAATAAACTAGATTAGAAAACTGCCTACGGAAACTCTTTGCAACACAGAAAATAAAAACCACTATGAAATACATATAAACATATATATATATATATATATATATATATATACACACACACACACACACACACATATATATTGGGTGCCATAAATGCTGGCTAATTATTACAGTTTAAATATGAGGAAAAGTCTAATTATTAAGTTGTTAAAAGTCTCAGCATTTATACATGAATCTAGTAAAATTTACACACTGCTATTTAGCCTTTATAAACTTAAATGAAACACCATCCCCAAAGGACAAATAGCCATGTTACTTCTTAGATCATTTCTTGAATTTCATTTTTTTTAAAACACTGCATTATCTATGTATAGAGTTTAAAATATTCTTCTCCACTTATCTAAAGGCTGAGCCATGCTAAAAAACCACTGTATTTTATAAAGACTGGGGTCTCAACATATCTCCCGAATAAGCAGCCTCTTGCTTCTATTTTAGTATTTTTATCAGAGTTGGAATGTATTTAAAAAAGAGACAAAAAGAAACAGGTATACTTACTTGAACCTGGCAGGTGAAAGAGGAGTAGGAGGAAACATTCCTGGTTCAAAAGAATCAAAATAAGTCACTGTCCAAGAAAAGCTGCAGCAGGAGAACCCGGCAGTTACGGATATTATAAGTAGAGTCCAGAAACCTTAAAGGGAAGAGCAAGAAGAAAAACGAATTAACAACAAAGCAATTTAAATTAATCCAGTATCCTCACATTCAGAAGATCATGTGTATTTCTGATTTTATGAATTCTATGTAAATGATGTAATAGATTTGAGCTTAGTACAAGCTAACCCATGTAAAAACTGAAAATACTAAAGCACAACTAGAAGTCCTGTCGTTGAATATTTTAATTCAATTATAATTTAACATGTGGAAAAGAGTTCAAATTCAACTTAAGAATATAACCCACCTTCAGTTTTATAAAATTCAACTATGAAAAAATGGTTGAAACACTTTCCTGTTAAAATGCCTTAACATTTTTCATTGAACTTTGTGAATTACGAATTGCTGTCTTTTATTACTTAGCACTAAGTGATTCCTTTGTTTCCGTACTTTTGACATATGAATCAATTTTAGAGAGGCTACTCTTTACAGCTTTTCTATGAACATCATTTTAACTTAATCTGATTCTTTAACCTTTCAGTGTATGAACAAAAGTTAATTCCCAATTTATAAATGGGTTAGGATCCTAAATTTTATTTTTGGTCAAATTGGACCTGCATTTTCTCAAATAAATCAAGTCAAAGCATGATACTATACTGAGGGAAAGGAAGGAGAAAGGTTGAGAAATGGAAGATAGAGGGAGTAAACAGTGACAATAAAGGGAATATATTAACACGAAGGGTTTTAGATGCACATTTAAACTGCTTCCTTAAGAGTTTAGTAAGCCACCACTGATGAGTGTGTGTCCCAGGCCTCAGTAGTACAAGGAAGGAAATGTTGAGAAGATTACAGTAGAGAAGACTTACGAATTACCAAATTTCCTGGCTGTATATAATTGCACAACCAAAGGTGCCTTCATTTTAGCAAGAAGCATGTAAAAAATACGTGCACTGGACTGTTTGTAAACCATTTGAAGTCCAGTAACTGACTAGTAAAAATGCTAGAAAATAAACTCAGAGCAATGAAGCATTAAGAACTGTGGCAAAGTACTTTGAAAGATTAAAATACTCCTGACAGTTCCTTTCCCTTACCGCCTCCATTTTAAAGAGATAATGGACTTTGTGTTTTGCCCCAGAAAAATGATGTGGCAAAGAAGAAAGGAGAACTACCCTGAGCGCCTCTTTGGTTCTTACATTGCAAAATAGTTAAGGGAACTAGGATATAAACAGGAGGGTAGGCACAAAATGTCTTAAATTGACATCAAGAATAATGAGTTGACAGGGGTATAGATAAAATGTTTGTGTAGAACAGGGAGAAAGAGAGTAAGGGCTTTATCTACAGGTGATAAAGATTCCCCTGGTTTGAAGAAAGCAGGTTATGTGTGTATGTTTGCATTTGTGTGTGTACACAGGGAGGGGAAAGAGCTGCTGGGGCTTCCTGGCAGCCATCAAGAAAAGGCCGCACAACACGAGACAGGGATTACAGCTGTGTATCAGATGGGGGTTATAGTTGTGTACAGTATCTTGGCAGATGGGCCCAGAGCCAAACTTGCAGATGTCCCTGTCCTTAGTGGCCTTAGAAAACAGCAGATAATCACGTGGCTGGAAGGTGCTACATCTGAAAGGACATCCTGACCAGAATGCAAGACGTGTCAGCAGTAACTCAATTGAGCAAATGTCTTAAGGACTACATTGCACCCCTACCCCAGTATCCTGTCACAGTGTCAGCTTCTAGAACCTTAACCCAACTTAGGATTGGGTAAACAGAACTTTTACAGTAAAGACTGAGGTACAACCTTCCTGCAAATCCAGTGAGACAAGGGACCAAAACAGAAATTATAAGATTGCTAAGTGTACAACTTAAGGGTGACTACACTGCCAAATAGCTATTATTTGTTATTATTTAGATGACTGTCTAAAGAAGGGAGAAATAATTGACAAGTTTACTATAACATCTTCTAATACATAAAGTCTGTAGAACAGAGATGGTAATTAAGAAAAATCAAGTATCTGTTTGAGGACTGCTGTGGAATAATGGAGACTTCTGAGTATCTAAAAAACTGAGTGAGAAAGACAAAAAAAATAACATTAAAAAATAACAAAATGTGAGGCTCTCTAAAGCCCATCAAGCTTTTTCACTCAGTTGCTTTAACAGAACATCCATCAAATTTAATATAATAGTCTTGATTTTTCAGAAATGACTACTATTCCAGGATTTAAGTGCTTGCCTCACTTTGGGCATTTTAATTTTTTTTATATTCATTTTGAACTAATCAACAGTTACATCACTGATAACAGTTACATCACAATCTAGAGCTAAAACAGGACACTAATGTCATGGGTTAGAAGTAGTTATGCTTCTGAAAATTAACTCAATTAGTTTATGAACAAGCAGAAAAGCCAAAGAGGTTGGCAACTGCCACCAATTAAATTTGTAACAAGTCCCTATCTCCAGAATCCTGAAGCTAAAAAATCTGATAACTAATGCTTTGTAAACCCATTTTACCAAGAGTTACATAACTTTTTTAAAGGTACAAAAGCATATAAAAATGAAGGCAAAGTCTTCCTTCCCCAATTCACCAATTCCACTCCTGAAACCAATCAGCTAAGAGTTTGCTGTATATTGTTTCTAAAAATTATAGATATCTAAGTAATATAGGATACATATGGAGCTAGTTATGAATAATAATATTTTATTTTTCCAGTTCATTTCCACAAATGTGACCATCACCAGAAAAATTGTCCTGCACTTTGCTTCACATAACAATGTTGAGGTCCTTTCCTATCAGTACACACAGCCACAATTCCTTGCATATTTTTATTATTCCAGTTTCGCACTATAAAAACAATGCAAGTAACATTCTTGTACTTAACTATGTAGTTGTACAAGGGCATCAGTAACAAATTTCTGGAGGAAGAACTGCTGTGTCAAAGAGTATTTTCATCAGTTGATAAAATGATGGAAATTTATTATTTTCCACCAATTGAAATCTCCTGGACTCACTGTTTTTCTCTAAAGCTAAGATGGGATAAGTGGGAAATTCCTATTCCAATTCCTTTGTTGGAGTTTTGTATTCACTAATTTGATGGGACTATTTTGTTTTGGTATATTTCATTTTGCAAAAGAAGTGACTTTGGTTTCAAAGTGTAATTAATTTTCTAAAAATATGCTGGTATCTTTCATTATTTCTATGAAAGCTCCGAGCAAAGAAATATTGTTATACTATACGAGTATGTTCTAAATATTTTCATTTTATTTAGCAATTTCCGGCTTAAAGGGATGAAGTGACTTTCAGAAGTTTTATGAAGTCAGAGATGTGGAGGCAGCAGCATACACATATATGTAAGCAAAACAACCAGAAAAAAAACAAAAACAAGAACTCCCATGTTCCCATACTGGGAAAGGTTTCTTATTGAAACATTGTTAAGTAATCAATTACACATTCTTCATAAAACTTATTCCTGCCATAAACAATGGGACTAAATATGATAGATAGCACACTGATAAATTTCAAGTCCCGTTTTAGAGCTTCTGACATTTGAAATGTTTGAATACACTGGTATACATACAAATGCAATAATGAAAAGGAATGAGGTAGATCTGTACACACTGATACAGAATGAACTCTAAGACATTCTAGTAGAGCTGCAATACATGCATGATTCCAATCATGTTTTTTCTACAACAGTGACAAAAACCACATATTTTAAATTATCGTACCTATATGTAAATGAACAGAAAAACATCTGAAAATATACACAAGTAAATTAGTGGGACTCTTTGCTTTAATTGTTGGATTCCCCCCATTGAGACTATATTACTTAATTAATTTATGAAATTATAAATGAAAATTAAATTAACATTTTGGTAATTTTTAGTAAAACCTATAACCAGCTGACTACTAAAAATTTAGATGTACTCAAGCATAAAATTGATGAACAATTTTTAAATGGTTATATAAGCAAATTTTTCCATCTTTATCAGATTCTGTAGTTTACTAGCTTAGGAGGATGACAGGCATTTTAAATAATTTAGTGTTCTCTCTAAACTAAACCGCGTTACCTCGACAGCTCAAATCTTCAAATTCCTTGAGCAATGTATCTCTCGGTCAGTGCAGAAAGCTGGACAGCCTTGGATCTACAAACTTACTTCCAAGGGCAAGCACAGAGGACAGAGATTGTTTCTCCTCCGCCAGTGCCACCTGACACACGGAGGGTGCATAGCAGCTACGTTGGTAAAGTTCTCCAGCTAAATGCCCGCCCACCTGCAACTCAGCATGTAGCAATTCTACTCCCCTTCCTGCTGAAAAACATAAGAAAAATGGAAGGGGACAACCTGACAGATGAAGTAACTGAAACTTGAATAACAAATAACATCTGTAGTTTCCAACCATGTTAAATCACCAGATTCACATGGGAAAGTTTTAAAAAACTTTATTATATACAACTTCAAAAATACACAAAAGTAGAGGCAAGAAACCCCAGGCACCACCCATCACTCATCTTTAACTCATAGCAAATCTTGTTAAGCCTATCTTCTCCTTTGAAGCGTGTAATCTTCAGTATACTCGGGAAAATTGTCATCACTATAATCTGGATACAACATACTATTTCCCTTATTTTTAAGTCATTTGATGACAATGTACAGAAGAGTAAAAACAGTGAAAAAAGCTTTGTTAGCAAACCCAAATTTTTATTCTAAATTTATTCTATATTTTCCTGGTTTTAAAGATATGAGGTCAGACAATTTGCAAACTCATCCTAGAAAAAGTGCTACAGATTTCATTGCTGAATATCACTATGGTCACCTTCGAAGTACTCCCTTTGGGAAGCTATGCACCGATGCCAGTGCCTAGTCCACCCTTCAAAGCAATTTTGGAACTTTTTCTGGAATGGCCATCAGAGCTGTCATCGTATTACCCTTGATGTCCTAAATGTCATCAAAATGTCTCCCTTTCAATATTTCCTTTATCTTCAGGTAAAGAAAGAAGTCATTGGGGACCAGATCACGTGAGTAGGGAGGGTGTTCCAATACAGTTATTTGTTTACTGGCTAAACTCCCTCACAGGCAGTGCTGTGTGAGCTGGTGCATTGTCGTGATGAAAGAGCCATGAATTGTTGGTGAAAAGTTCAGGTCGTTTAACTTTTCACACAGCCTTTTCAGCACTTCCAAATAGTGCACTTGGTTAACTGTCCAGTTGGTACAAATTCATAATGAATAATCCCTCTGGTATCAAAAAAGGTTAGCAACATCATTCCAACAAGTTCACGAACTTCACTGTCAGACCTCATACACTGTCTTGAATTTGGGGTTAAAAGGAAATAATTTATATTGATAGATGGGGATGCTAGGTGAAATGTCAAAGATTAACTGTTTTTGGCAAACTGTAAAAGTTCAATAGCATTATTGTTAATTGTTGAACATGTTACACTTTTCTAAATTTAAACTTGTGTTTATAAACAAAGTTTTTATCGTTCGAGAGTTTACAGTCATTCATTATAGGAAATAGAGGTTTAAAAAAAATTAAAACTTATAGCTCAAAACTCAGATAAGCTATTTAACATTTTGGTAGTATTCTTCCAGTCCTTTTAGGATTTTGTCTCTCTTTTTGTTGTCCTAGTCATTGTTCTTTTACTAATATGAGTAAGCATCACAATTTTATGAAGACTGTGCTACAGAATAGGATAACCTATTTGTGATTTATATGAAATATTTGAGTTACCCATCCAGTTGCAGTCAGCACGGAATTATTTCTCAATAGAGTATGGGCTCAAATTACAGGGTTCATGCATACATTTAAAAGTTCAAGTTCAGGGTTTCAATTGTTTCTCACTGTAAAGAATAAACTTAATGAGTTGTTCTCCACTTGTGCCTTTCAGAGAATGGGTCACTCTCCAACACATCCTTTCACTTGGAAATTTTTGCCATGTTTTTAATGTTCTGTATCATGAAATTATGAGGGTATAATCTGCTCTTACTGAGCTATGCCAACTTTGGATACGAGAGTCTCACTTATCACTCTGCATAAGTACAAAAATAGTTGAACTCTTCAAAGGAGTTGGCTTCATCTTTGACTGAACTCAGTATGTCATCCCTTCTCTGTAAATGTGCAGAAGCCTGGAAACATCTGTCATAAAACAGGAACTAAATAGGCAGCTCAAAAATGAGAATAGCCCTTGAAACTGCAAGATACTGGGAATCTGGTCCTAGCCAGCAGAGGGACTTGTAGATGAAGGCACAAAAGATGAAGTTCAAAAGCTTTTCAGACACTGAAGGAAACTCCATAAAGTGTAATTGTAATTTCTGCACAGTACTATTTACAACATATATGTAGAAGTACTAGCCCCACATTTAATTTGGTAACAATAGTTCTTAGATTAAGTATTTTCAGCTAAACACAATTCCTTCTATTTTCCTTATGTACCTCAAATAAAAGGTCATTTTATTATATCCTATATTAAGACTAGGGAAAAAATGCAAAAAGTAGAAAGAGAACTAAATGTGTAAAATATGATGACATTTGGAAAAATGTGACAGATGCAAAAGCCAGTATGCATAAATGAAACAACACATTGTGTTATATGATTAGCGCAATGAATTTGGCTGGAGGACAACCTTAATGAGGAATGACTGGAAAGTGATTTTAAATAAACTTAAATTTTATTTTTTAAATCTCACTGAAAAACAGGCTTACAGTAGAGCATGGTTTGCAGGACAATTATAAAAGGAAAACCCTAAGAACTCTGTAATATGACTCCAGTGTCACCCAGGGAAGACCAGGAGAGACAAGTTTCAAAACCAGCTGAGAGTAACAATCACACCTCCCTGGGTGGACTACCTCACTAGTAAAGATGGACATTATGACAAACTAATTCTATTAGACTTTAGGATCAATTAACTCCCAAATGCACTAACGCCATGCTTATTATGAATCTTAAAAAACAAAAAAAAGTATAAACAGGACTTTCCATGCAGATTTCTTTCAGAAAAACAAAGATGACAAGAGAATGGCAGTGGCTTAGCACCTCGGGAAATTAGGTTTCTTAACAGGCATTTGGGCTTATTGCTTCTTTTAGTCTATTGGTCATTGGTCAACTTTCAAGGACTTTACATTCTTAACACATTTTTTAAAAATGAGATTCTGGCTCTGCAAAAGTATTTCTCAAACTGGTGCATCAGCATCACCTGTAAAACATGAAGGGTCCCACCCTGGGCTGAAACGAAATCTGCAGGTGACTTTTAAAAAAGTATTAGTGATTCTTACGTATACCAAAATGAGAATCGCTGCTATAGTCTGCTCTTACTGAGCTATGTCAATTTTGGACTAGGATTAAATTGCAATAAAAAAATTTGCAGTGTGCAAAGTTTTTATCAAACTGTCTCGAAAGAGAACTCACATGGCAAAGTAGTTACTGGGCTCACATTATTTGTTTCTAAAAACCAACCTACTTTCAAAGAATTGAGGCAGTCTGCAAAAAAATTTAAACATGAGTCTTTGAAATATAGAGATAACATATATGGGCAATAATAGTTACAACAAAAACCAAAGAGTAATACACAAAAACAATCGAATAATACAGTTAGCTATGAAGGTTTCCAGTTAATAAGGCAAAACAAATACAATGAAATACAACAAAACCATTATCATCTGATAAAAGGCTGCATTCCGCTTTTTCTGCACATAATGAATAACCTCAACAACAGTTTTTATTACAGATTCTGGATTATTTCTTCATGTGAAAACTTTTGTATCAACTGTAAAAAGGTAAGGATACAATTTCACAGGCATTTCCTAAGATGTAAGCTAATGTAGCAATCTTTCTGGATATCTAAGTTAATCAACTCAGGGCTGATTTGGATGCAAGTCAAAGTTTGAGGGAACAACTGCCCTATCTTTTCAACTATCAGCTGTCTCAAGTGGATTTTTAACTAGAGGCTAGTTGTCAACTCAAAACATTATTCCGTAAAGGCCTTAAGTTGTATTCTTCTCCCAACAGGTGAGAATTCCAGCTTAGAACAATGTAAGGGCAAGTGTTACCTCAGTCACCTCAATGTTTTAAGAGCTTAATCATCTTGGCACTGCTTCTCTGAAATATTTTTAAGATTCCTATAATCTTGCTAGAGAAGAACATTTTCTATCACACATTATAATGTGTATTTGCTATAAATATAATTATGCTAACTTTAAAATTAATCCCAGGAAATTAATTCAACTGATTGAATTAGTTCATTAGGTGATGTTGAAGATATTCTCCATTTGGCCACTGGAGCATCGATTCAAAATAAGGATGTTTATTTTGGCGTAACTATTGCTTCATGGGGTTTTTTTGTGTGGTTTTTTTTTTCCTGTTGTTTTTGCCATAAAGATACAGCAATTTCTCCTCATTCCTGAGACTATTCCTTAAAGAATGAATCTTTAAAGTGAACTGATTTCATTAGCAGACTTGGAAGATGATCCTATTTGCTGTCAGTTATCTACCAAGCACACCTAAAAGCAATACCAGACCATTGATTTAACTGTAAGTGGAAACCCAAGCAGGGCAATGACAAAGTCCCATTATATTCCTTTAGATACTGAACAAGCCATTTCTTCACATGACAAACGCTATCCATTCTTTTCATAAACGTCAAATTTTGCCAACTTTCAAACAAGTTAGAATTCATGCCTAGTTTGTAAGGTTTTCTTTCTGCTGCATCAAGAGTTGACATCAATGCTATGAAGACTCATAATCGTGCTCACTTTGGCAGCACATATACTAAGACTCATAATCTTGGCTGTTTTTAGAGACGAAACAGTATAACAACATAAACTAACAAAATGAGTAACAAAAAATACTATTTTCTCATGCAAGAAGTTGAGAAGGGCATAGACAAGTTTTCTAGATTAGTTTCTAACAAACTAATTTGTTTGAAATTTGAAGATAAAGGTTTCTCCTTCTGCAAAATCAGGTAGACTATACTTTGTATCATCATGAGGGCACTGGCCTTGAAGAGGTGGATTAAATAGTTTGCTAAGATTGGGGAGGAAGGCTGTAACATGCAGGATAGGATCCCAACCATTTTTTCCCCCCATTTTAGAATGGTTAATCGAGTAAATTATAGCAAATAGGATAAATATACCAAAGTTCTGAACTCTTCAAAATCCTTTTGCAGAGAGAAATAAATACAAGATAAACAGCCCTTGAATTTTTCACTAGAAACCTGTAGCATTCAATAGATAGTCTACAGAAATTCAGATCTGACTCTTTCCTAGTCATTATTAACCTGTGCAAGCATGACCAATGCTTCTCACATTTTTTAAAAAACAAGTCGATTATAAGATTTGAACTTAAATCTCTTCTGAGGTCTGCTTAAGATGTTATCTTTTCTAAGTTTGTGAGGAAGTTTTTTTATTTTTTTAATTCCTGGGAAGAAGTATAAGAAGATTCTTCCAGAAAACTCTTTCAGTATTCTCTGGGTCTTTGTCACATACAGTTCTGTTCAAAATGCATTCATTCCTAGTGTGTGTGGTATACATACATACATATACCTTGTTTCCCCGAAAATAAGACCTAGCCGGACCGTCAGCTCTAATGCGTCTTTTGGAGCAAAAATTAATATAAGACCCATTATTATATTAACATTAATATTACATTATATATTATACTAATTATATTAAAGACCCGGTCTCATATTAATTTTTGCTCCAAAAGATGCATTAGAGCTGCTGGTCTGGCTAGGTCTTATTTTCGGGGAAACACAGTACACATACACATACACACACACCCTACACATATGTAAAAAGAAAATCTAATAAAGTTTACCACACATACGCAAATGAAAAGATTAAGACTGAATCAACCGCACAAGGAAATACGTTAAGTATTTTTTCCAAAATCTTGTATAGTTTAAACATGATCTGAAAAAACAAGTGAGCTCAAAATCAAATGAAGTGACAATTAAGTCCATACCTAATAGCCTAGTGTCTATATCATCTTCATTCTTCAAATTCTCAGCATGTAACTCTGTAAACACAAAAAAGGGCTTCGGTAAAAAAGATGGGTTTGTAATTTGAACAGTAGCTCAAAGGCTGAGAAGACATTGTTAGAGCTGTGGAAAGTGATCTAGAGTCATAAACTGGGTTCAAATTCTGATTCTATTTATTAGTTATGTGACTTTCAGTAAGCAAATAAGACGTCTATGAGTCAACTGCCATATATATAAAATGGGAATATTTCAACCATTGAGTTGTCGTGAAGACATTTTATATAATGCAAATCACAGGGCATACTAGGTTTTGAGTTCAGTTCCTCTCTCCATTCTCCAAAATAGCACAGCTCAATGTACTTCCAGGTTTTGTGGCTGTATGATAAAAAGGCAATCACTCAGAGCAAAAGAGAAATAAACTACCTACAAGACAAAACTCCGAGTTACAGTGAAAAAAGACGGGGAGGGGATGAAATATTGGTACCCATATACTTAATTTAACATTGACAGTTTATAACCAGTACCATTGTACGAATAGGTAAAAATTGCCAATCTGTCTTCTGTATGAAACTCAAGCATGGTAAACTGTTAGATGCCACCTGCAGCCCAGTAGTGGATTGGAAGCAATGAGGAAAAATAAAAACTGCAAATAGATTTAATTCAATTTAGTGAAAATTAATATTTGAGTGACAACGTGTTGGGTTCTTCTCATACAACAAAGGTAGTTTTGTTCTAATTTTTCTTTTTCGGTTAACTTGGCTAAAGTTACACACGAATGAGAACTGAGATTTAAACTCAGGTCTGATTCTTTCCACTGCAATATAAAATATCCAACCACGTTAATACATCCGTATAAGCTTTGGAAAATCTTTCAAGGCACAACTCTATTCCAATCTGGCTATGTCAACTTTAGACACAGGAAAATAAAATAATCAGAGAAAGCACAGACTACCTGCTGTAACAGAACTTTACCGCTACACTCAGTTGCAAACTTAATACAAAACGGAGAAGAGCTCATTATTTTACTATAAAACCAGACATTTGGGCTGTGGGATGGAAATCCTTGTACTTCAGGAATTCTCTGAGTGTACAGAGAAATCGTTGGGTGGCACATATTTAACCCGTTGTGAATTAAGATTTTGAACACGTATAGCCTATTTTAATTACACTTTTCACCGTCTTCTAATGATTGTCCTGTGTTTTAATTTTGCCAATATCTCACCTCGTGTTCACTGATTTTAAAATACTGTTTGACTCAAGATCTTTCTACTGGGTCTCCTGATGACGGACCAGGACACTTCACCTTTAAGAGAAGTGAGGACAAAGGGAGGAGAGCAAAGAAAAGTGCAATTGAGAACTCGGGATGAAAGCGGCTACCAGCTTGCTGGTCTTTGATGGGGAGAAGGGTGAAGGCTAGAGCCATTTCCAGGCTCAACTTTATTCTGGACAGACTTTCAACACCCGACCTTTAGTACCTTTTACGATCAGGTAGGCGATGGCGAGGAGGAAGGCGAGGAGGGCGGCGAACAGCAACGAACAGAGAACTGAGAGGACCTGGACCGGCCACCGCCCAACCTGGGTTCGGCCGTGCGTATCCGCCGAGAAGATGCCATTGCGCTTATCCGACAGGACCGGAGACCCGTCCCCCTTCGGCGGGAGTAACAAGCCCTTTCTAGGCTCCGACGACGCCCCAGCCGAGAACTCTGCCCGCAGGTCACGGGCTACTTGGTCGAATTCATCCTCCTCGTCTACTTCACCTTCACCCCAACTATCGCCTTGAGTCAAGGAGGAAAACCCCGGCCGAGAAAAAGGGACAGGGGTACCAAGGCGGCGGCGCACTGCAACCGAGCACCTCCCGCTCTCCAGGAACGACATGGCGGGAAAGCCGGCGAGGCCCGAGGAGATCCAGCGTCTCCCGCCCGCGCCGCCCCGAGCTCGCAGCAGCCAATCAGCGGCCTGGCCACCCCACGGCCTCCACCACCCAGTGCCCAAGCGCAGGGGTGCGCGGAATGGCAGAGAAGGTGCTGTGAGGCCCTGAGACAGGCTAGGTGCAACTGGACTAGAGCACGACCCCGGGGCAATAGGAGGGAAAGGGAACCGGGGAGCGAGCGGAAAGGCAAGCCGAGGCCGAAGGTAGCCGGGTTTCCTCTCCCTGGCCAGAAGCCGCAGCCACCGCCGCGTCACCTCCAAGCAAGCCCGCGCCCCGGCAGCCCCACAGCTGCATCTTCTGCCGCCGGGTCCTAGCGCCCGCTCGTTTCCCTGACTCCCGTACCCAAACCTATTTGCTTTCTCCCTTCTGGTCCTCTACGCTCGCACTCTCCCCGGGCTTCCCTCATGAACGGTAGCTCACTGGCCAGTGCTTTCATGTCGCCTTAAGTGCCCATCCCTCATAGCCTTTCGCATTGTTCTCCCCGCCCCTGCCATAACTTCCCTCCACGCTGCTCGACACGCCTCCTCCCCCCCACCTCTCCGCCCCGGCGCGCGCTCTCCAGCTGGTGCGTACGGCGCTCCAGCCCGCTCCACCGACCACCGGACCCCTCCTCTTGCCTTCCCCGCCCCTTCCCCTCCGCCAGGAGCACCGCGCGCGCGCCTCGGGTCCCAGCCGCCTCTAACGCTAGAAGCTGCTTACCCCACCCCCGCCCACCCTTCCCGACCCCACCCTACCCCCTGGCGGCCTCAGGTTTGTGGGGCGTACGTAACTCGGGCAGGGAGGTGAAGGTGGCAGGTCCCCACTGCCCCACCCCTAAGGGGTGAGGCGGTCTAAGCTCGGGAAGCTGGGACACGGTTGTTTTCCCTTCCCGGGGGTAAGTTGGTGGAGTTTTTCCGGCAGAGGACTCGGCGCAGAAACTTCCTCCGTCCCCCTCCCCCCCTCCATGCAGGCGACGCCGAGTGAGGCTGAGGCTGGGGGCGAATCGCCGCAGAGCTGCGTGTCGGCAGCGCACTCTGACTGGACAGCGGGGAAGCCTGTCAGCTTATTGGCCCCGCTGATCCCGCCCCGTAGCGTGGGGCAGCCTTTAACCTTTGGCCCCAGCGGGCGCCAGCCACTCAGATCGCTTCTTGTTGGTATATGCGGCGGTAGTGGCCGCCGGCGGAGCAGTCTGAGCCAGACGATGAGGCCGGGGACAGGAGCCGAGCGTGGAGGCCTCATGGTGAGTGAAATGGAGAGCCATCCTCCCGCGCGGGGTCCTGGGGACGGGGAGCGGAGATTGTCCGGCTCAAGCCTCTGCTCCAGCTCTTGGGTCTCTGCTGACGGCTTCCTGAGGAGACGGCCCTCGGTAAGGGATCAGTGTGGCAGGGGAAAAGCGGCACAATGAAAAACGGAGTCAGACAGGAAGCTTTCTCCAAAAGGAGAAGAAGATAAGAGTGGACGAAGGAAGAGCTCGAGGTGGTGGGATGTGTTCCGAGGGGGAGAAATGGAGGACGAGAATGCACAAAGGGAAGGATGTGGGACCCTGGAAGTTTCCAGTGGCTGGGCTTAGACAGATGTGCGGTGGAGGTGCTGGGCCCCGAGCTGGGTGACGGTTCCCGAGAGGTAGGCCCGATTTAGGAGGGAGGGGGAGGCGGCGACGTGATTCTGGAGGCTTTAGAAGAATATGCCAAGATCTGTTTTCACTAATAGTAGTGGTGTCTGTAGGGTGGACAGCTGGGAGATTTGGCAGGTGATACATTACTTGGTTTTAAGACCTGAAACAATGAACACCCAGGTAAAGGAAGTAGTCTTATAAAAGTACGTTAAAATGGATTAATTAGTTTTTTTGCATTTAGTGTGTGTGAATGACAGACCTCAGTCTTGGAATAATTTTTTTTTTTTTTGGTAGAAGTAATTTTACCCGTATAAACGTTATATTAGGAAATGTGATTATATTAGGAAGTGTTTATTTGTTAGGAATGAGGTGTCCCTGGGTACCCATATTATTTGTGTTTTATAAGACCAGTCCTTTTGAGTTAATTGGGTAAGTTAAGCTTAAGATCATCCAGAAATAAATTTAAGAATAGTCTTAAAAAATAAAAATAGTTACCTAATATCTGTGTGATATAAGATAAAGTTGTGGTTTTCATCGTAACAGTTAAGTTGGCTTTCACGTACATTTTTTTCTGAGTTTAGCAAGTCAGTAATTGATTAAATAAATGTGCTTTAAAAAACATAATCTAAAAAAAAAAAAACATAATCTAGCTGTTCACTAATGATTTTAATTTTCTGTATTTTGTTCTGGAATTTGATTATTTGAAAGCTCATTATAAATATTGATGTAGTGCATTTTTGTTTAAGGCAAAGTATAAACTAACCTAGTAATTAAATCACACATTAACCTAATATTATATCACTGCACATAGCTGATTTGTTGAAATCAGTTTTTTAAGGAGCATTTATTGTTGTTTGCTAATTTTTAAATTCCCCTTATTTTTCAGATGGGGCACCCTGGCATGCATTATGCCCCAATGGGAATGCACCCTATGGGTCAGAGAGCGAATATGCCTCCTGTACCTCATGGAATGATGCCACAAATGATGCCCCCAATGGGAGGGCCACCAATGGGACAAGTAAGAATGTTTTTGTTTTATTTTGTTTTTATTTATTTTTGCCTATGGTATTGTGCCAAGATTTCAGAATCTGGGTCAATACTTGTAGCTATTTAAGGATTCGTTTATGCCAAAATAATGTTTTCAAATAAATGAAATGTTGAGTCATGATACTAACCATTTTGAATATAATGAAAAGTTTTCTGTGTAAAAGATCAACTTTCCATTGCAACAAAACTAAGAGTTGTTTTTTTTTAATTTAAAAGTAATACTGTATATGTAGACTTTTTAATGACTTTTTTCCCCCAAGTATGTCAATTGAACTTAATATTCTAAGGATAAATATTATCTGATAGATAACATAATTTATGTCGGCGGACTATGTAAATTCATAGAATCTAAAAATTGCACTTGTTTAGGTTTTTGGCTTAGAATGAATTTTATTCCTGAAAAAGCTTCCTCGTTTGGGGTGGAGGGAGTGTGTGGAGGTGGGGAGGTTCTACTCTAATTTGGTTCTTCATAGGACAGTGCCAAATAGGTAGTTTCCACTTACACTGTTTTGTTGTTGTTTTAATGTTTATTGCTTCTGCACTCCTGCTTTTGAGTTGTCCCTTCCATCTCCAGCATAAATTGTAAATGGACATTTTGTGGGAGTGATCTGGATCAAAAGATTTTAATGTGGACTCAGTGAATGTAATAGAGCTGAGTTCCTAGAGAAGCATTTAAGAAAGGTAACAGGTTCAGTTACCATGAATAATTTTATGCCCCGCTAGATTCTATAATAATTTCTTAGTAGAGCTGCTCTAACTAGATAATGAATCCTTTAAATGCTCTCATTATTTAAAATTAGTTTGGTGGCTGGGTTCTTTCCATTTGAGTATCTCAATAAATCATCAATAATTTAGGCTAACAAAATTTTTTGGAAAGCCAGTCAATTAGGTATGATGTTTCTGCTAATTAATACTGTTTATTTTGATAATCATTTAAGCTTTGATGGTTTAAGTTATTGGTGAAATTGTAGTGGAGAAAGGAGCTTGCTCTGTGTCTCTTTTTACTTAATCTTAAGAGTAGTAGGGTTTAAATGTCAATTATTTCTTTTCTTTTTTTTATTTTGGAATATAGCCCTTAACTTTGTGTAAAAATCTTTATTCGAAGGTACCAGGCCCAGAGGATTCGGCTTGTAGTACTTTAAATAAAAGAACCATTTATTTTGTTACGCTAGAATAACACGAGTTTTAAAACTCCCTAGTTGATGGAGAAACACCTTTGATTCTTCTTCTGTTTCTTTCCATCTTTAAGCAGCAAGGAGCTCTTGTTTTCTTAGTAGAGCTGCTCTAACTAGATAATGAGCTTTAAAAAATATTTATTCTTAAAATGCTCTGGTTCTTATTTAAAATTAGTTTCTTTCCACAGAAAGATAAAATAAAACAATTTGCTACTGCCAGATGCTTCTCTCTTTTCTGGGGCCTTCTGTTTCCATTGGGCCAATCAAGGTAAGTTTGCAAGGGATTGACCTGCTTACCCTTGCTGTAATGTGCTCTATTGCACTACCAAAACCAAGATAGCAGCTCATCATTTGTAGTAAAATGCAGATTTTTTTTTTTTTTTTTTAAGTACTTTTGTGTGTCTCATTGACATAAGCTGGTCACAGTTTGTTCTATGGCCCTTTCTCTTCAGCTATATATCAGTGACCATCTTCCTAGTAAGGTGACTTGCTACACATCCATTCAAATACTCTGAATTTTACCTTGGGGTTTTCTTCTACATTTTTCCTAGTATATGCCAACCTGACTATTTAATGCAAAGTCCTTCTCTGCCTGTGGCCCCTTTCAGGATAATAAACGTCTTAGGAGTCCAGCTCTGAGGGTCCCAAGAGAATCCCCATTTTTCCTAAAGATTTGTTCTTTTTTTCCCTCTTAATATTTAACAAATAGATATTGGGTCCAAGTCTTGGTAAAACTAATTCTTATTTTAGCTTTGATGATAAACTGAGAGGGCATGGACAATTTAAATACTCAAGTAATCCAGAAATCTAATTTAAAGCCCTACTGTAAACAACTACCTTTAAAATAAAAGTAGATAATGTGCAAAATTTACCTTTTTTTATCCATCATTTCTTCTGTTGATCCACTCTCAGAAGTATTAATGAGCAGTCAGTGGTCAGAAGATACTGAGACAAAGTAGGGTGCGTATATATAGTCGCCGCAGTAACAAAGCTGGTAGGGTTGGTTCTGCTGTCCAATTTTTTAAAAATTCAGAAATTCTTTAGACTTTGTGGCAGAAGGTTATGGAACCTTCGTGTATATTGCCTAGATCACATTAAAGTCTCATTTTGGACAAGCTGAAGACTGAAATGGGTGGCAGTCTTCTAAGTGATTGTGGTCTATGGAATATTACTGAACATGACATGAAACTTTAAAACTTGTTTATAAAATAACATGAAGACTGGTCTGAATAACAATCGACAGAAGCCAGAGTTCATAATTTTTCTAATGCAACAATTTATTTAAGTTAAAGTATTACGTTCGTTTTGTTTAATTTGTTTTTCAGGAGATAACCTAGAATGCCCTTTTTAGAATTCAGGCTGAATCTATTTGATAATAAATATTTGAAAGTTATCAAACGGAGTATAATAATACTTTTCAAGTTTATCTTAATTATCCTGCCTCTTTCTTACTGTACATTAATTTCCTGTGGGAAAATTGTGCTTCTTCTTTTACAGAATTATAGGATCTTATTGTCAGAGACCTTACAAGTTGTATAAACTTTAAATAATGTGTGAGTTAAGTAATGATTTATCACTGGTTAAGAAACCCATATTAATAAAGTAATTTTTCCGCTTGGTGGCAATACTGAAAAATTTTCAGAAGAGATTTACATTAAGACATAATTATGTGTGAGGTCCTCATCTTCCTCCATATCAATAGCAAATGTTTTGCTTTTACAATGTTTTGACATCTGACGTTTTTGTTGTCCTTTTTAGATAAAGGACATGCAAGTCCTGCCATCTTTATCACAGATAATTTCGCCCTCACTAAGCCCAAGAGAGTCTTCCTAGCTGGCTTTTTTCTTCCTCTTTTTTGATTCTTAATATTCTTTATTTTAAAATAAGAGGACTGTAAAAGATTAAAGGTCCATTTCAACTCCAACAGCCTATGCTTCAATTCAGATCACTTGATAAAAAGAGTAAGATGCGCAAGAGATTGTATGAGTTGATAGGGAAATAAAAGAACAGAACATTCTTTTAGTAATGCTTCCCTAATTCTAATTATTCAGTACTTATTTTTTTGCTTTTGTTCAATAAACATAAATGAATAATTGCTTTTTTACAAATAAGTATGATAGCCTTGTTTTTTTATTGAGTTAAGGAAGACTTTAGCAGATCTTATTCCTGCATGCCATCTGAGCGCACATCGTTGTATTCCCATGCCTTGGATCTCATAACTTTTGAGCTGGTTTTTTCTTACTTCGATACTGCCCCGCAAAAGATTCTCTTAGATTTCAGTGTGTTATCTCCTTGCCCAAGAACCTCCAGTGTTTCTCTGTGCTTGTGCCACAATATCTAAATTCCACGCCTTAACTTTGAAGGGTAGTATAATTCAAATCACAATTCCGAGCTGCGTGTCTTCACATTGCCTAATTTGTAAGGCTGGTCTTTTCATGGTATCTTGAGTGATTATATTCATGACTGAGCTCCTGCTGTTCTTGCCCTCCTTCCCCCAGCTCATTACCTCCATGAACTTGCCTTTACTTAACTAAGTTTTGCCATTTCAAGTCCTGCCTTCTCCAGGAGATCTCAGCAAGAACTTTGCCCAGCATACACCTCCTTTCAAATTATTAAAATAAGACTATATAATCTGCCCATAGCTCTTTACTGTTTCACTTATTTTGGCATTTAGTTATTGAGTTGTTTATTTGCTTTGTTTTCCCAATGAGTAGTAGATTGTAAGCTCTTAGAGGGCAGGGGCTATGTTCTTTATTTTTAAAGAATTTTACAGGTGCTGAGCACAGTTCTTGGCACACCATGTGTGCTCAGTAAAATACTTGTTGAATGAATGAAACAAACACAGATATTCTTTCCTACAATATAAGCCAGCCAGTGGATGTTACATGTGACTGTTTTCAGGGGTTGCTTGTGTTTACATTGTTACATTTACTCTTGGTTTTAGTGTCTGCCTCTTTACCTTTGCTTTTTCAGTTGACAAAAAGGGAGGATAAATCTGTTGAAAATAATAATTTTTAGTGAATAAAGCAAATATTCATTTCCACTTATTTTAAATTACAGGCAGGTGTATTTTTTATCTGCGTGACTTCATTGATGATCACCTCTTGAATTAAAGTTTTACCACAGATTTTTTCCATACCCTAGGGAAATACAATAATTTGGAATATAGGCCTTCCAGAAAAATCCCAAGTATTGGTATCTTAGATTTATCTCACCTATTTGACAAATTGATTTGTTACTATTACTTTTGAATTACCCGGACTTGTGGGTATTTACGGAATTCAGGCCATTGAATTGGATATTAGCCAGTGATAAATACAAACTTTTTTTTTTTTTTTAGATTATATGCTCATAATTCTTGAATCTAGGTAACTTTCTTTATGCATTTACATTACTCAGGAAGTACTTTTTAACAAACAGGTTTACCCAGACCATTTAATGTGTTTGTGTAACTTTGGGGCTATGTATATAGATAATTTTGATAGTTTTTACTAATGCTAGGTAGTAGAAGGTAAGTTTATTTTCATATCTTTAGATAGCATTTCATTTAAGTATAAACTCATCTTTTCAAAAACTTCAGTGTTTCTAAATATGGGGAGTATTTGGAGAGAGCTAGGAAGACCATGTAAATTTAGAAGAATAAACTGTACCCCTTCCTCCCTCTTTGAGAGTTACAGGGCACAGTATTTTCTAAAGATGCTGAAAAGTCTCTCAGAAGCCTCTTAAAACTGTTTTTGTTTAGTATTTCTGAGTTTTATTTGACTATCTTCTCCGCTTCCCCAGTTCGGTAGCCCCCTGTTACTTGTCTATTTGTTTTGTCTAGTACATTACATGGAATTAGCATTTTTTTGAGAAATGCTGAATTGGCACTGCTTATTCTTTTAGTCTGCTTTTTAGGAGAAAGGAGGAACATCAAAATAAATTAGTATTAACACACGTAAATGAAGCAGCTTGTAGAGTTCAACATATGTATTATGTAGAGGGATCAAAAAGGACGAGAGCAAATCTCAACAGGTTAATCTGTTGATTTTTAATTGGATTTGAAATGTTGATGAGATGACTTTGAATCATCATGAAGTAGTATATCAGTAGGTAGTAAAGATTTGGTACCTGTGTATGTCCCATAGCGTGTACTAGGGTTTTTTCTGTTTGTTTTTTACCTGGAGAAATAATAGGTATAAATTGTGAAGGTTTATAAACAGGAAGGAGTAGATTTTTGTCTCAGAAGTCGTCTTACTTTCATTCTTAGTTTCTTTTTTCATACTTTCATGTCTCTTAGTCAATAGACATTTAACTGTGGTATCGGTGTAAAGATGAACGATGTAGATACTATGAACTTACAGGCATTTACTCAGATGCCTGGCTGAACTGTGTTTTGCCATCTTCTAACTGCTGATTTGGCTGTCACGATACTTCAGGATGTTTGGAAATTTAGTGGAGATGAATCTTTTTGTGAACCTTCACAGCTTATACTCTAGGTCAAAACAAAACAAAACAAAACACCCCTAGTACACAGCTGTGGGATATACATAGGCTTTTTTTTTTTTTTTTTTTTTAAGCAAAATTATCATTATAATGCAAATGTAATCTTAATTAGGTCTAGGTGTTCTGTTTGGGCTAAGATTTTGTAAATTAACCTTTTGATTAATGAATGAGCATTGTTTCTGTTTGAAAACATGAGTTTGGTATAGTTTCTTTGGCCACGTGATACCAAGAAAGTAACTTACTTACCTGAACAATGATTTTTCAGTAACTTGAAGGTCATTATATATTTATGGTTATCTGTTTGTTAAATACAACAGAAAATTACCATTTCTTATACAGAAATAGGACTGGTAATAAAGTTGTCTGCTACAAGTGTTTGAGTTTCTGCTTTAATCTGTGTAACTGTCCCCTGCAGCAGTGATACATACATAAATGAGACGTGCTCTTTGTCCTAAAGATGTCCACAGTTGAGAAGAAACTAAAAATAAAGTTTCATGTAGATAACTATGTAACGATTTAGCTAGATGTAATACTGAAGCTACTTTAAGAGACTTGGAGAAAAGGATAGTAGTAGTCTTGTGTCCCTCTATACTTGTGTCCTAAAAAAGGCCTAAATGACTTTTTAGAGTAAGTTTTAAAGTCTTTATTTCTATGTGACTTAACTGAGACACTACAATTTGTATCCCCAGTGTGTTTAGAGCTTTTCAAAAATGAAATGGTACTGTTCATTTTCATTCAGCTTGATATCTACGTTTTTGTGTCACATATCTGTACCCAGTGGTTTTCTCTTTATATTTTCTGTACTCTTAAGTAGTTTGGGGGTTAGTAAGAGACAATAAGCTAAGTATCACTAAATAATTTAAACTGTTTACTTGCCCTTTTTCACGTAGGTGGTTTTTAATTTTGTTTTGTCTTTTAAGGTTTTAAGGAATGGGATTGTGATACCTAATCTGTGTTAGAATTATATTACCATGGTTATATATAACTTTGAGAGATTCATATATCCTATTGAATTTGATTCTCCTGATTCTGAGAAGTGGGTTGGCTAGACAGATGTCCAATTTATAGATGAGAATAGTAAGATCCAAAGAATTGAGTGAATTGTATAGTGACATTTCAGAGCCGTCACTAAATTGATGTTTAATCTGGGATTAACTTTTTATTATGTGTTGTTACATGTGTTGATTCCTACTAAAGATGATGTTTTACAATATTTACTAGATGCATTTGAAGAGCCAAAGTGCCTATCTAACAGACAGATAGGAAATCGATGAGACAAGGGACAACATAAAAGATACTTTGATTATATGAGTTGAAGGAGAGCAGTAGTAATGAAATAGCTATCATTTATTGAGCATTGTTCTAAGTGCCTTTCATGTATTATTCCATTTGATCCCTACAACAATCCTATCAGATGAGTACTGTTTTTCTCTATGCTACAGGTAAGGAAATTGAGGCCCAGATAGGTTGAGTAAATTAGCCCAAGTCACACAGCTGGTAAGTGGCCAAGCTGGGATAGAAATTCTGGCAGTCTGACTTGTGTACTTAACAGCTAGCTATACTAGGCTGCTTCTGTGTACTACAGCAGTGTGAGATTATGTCATTAAGCTAACCTTTTTGGAGTCTGAAGGGAAAGTGTATATAGTTGACCCTTGAACAACACAGGTTAGAACTGCATGGGTGCACTTAGATGTGGGGTTTTTTTTTCAATAAGTACTGTAAATGTATTTTCCTTACGATTTTTCAAATAACGTTTTCTCTAGCTTTATTGTAAGAATACAGTGTAAATACATGTAAAACACAAGATAAATGTTAATAGACTTTGTTATTGGTAAGGCTTCTGGTCAACAATAGGCTATTAGTAAAGTTTTTGGGAAGTCAAAAGTTGCACATGGATTTTCAACAATACCGATTCAGCAACACTAACCTGCTTTGTTCAAGGGTCAGCTGGACTACAGCGATTCTAAACTCTCCAGATTGAGAGTATTTAGCCAACTAAATAATTCTTAATAATGGCAATTGACTTATTAAATGATAATCTATTTCATGTGGTAACAGTTTGTGTGAATATTGTCTGGTTTTTGTTTAAATGTTTCTTGTATCAGAAAAGGACGAATGTCTTGAATTTGTATCTAACTCTAGATAAAGAGGAAGTAATGTTAATTGAGTATCCCAAAAAGCAGCCACTTACTTTGGATTGTTAGGATATGCTTTAAATAGGGGTGTTTCTATTTATTTCCAATTGAATGAGCATTTAGTTAAATTCAAAGATGTATTTTTTGCAGTTATTCAAAGATTAATTTTTTGCATTCCTTTATATATTTCGTGTGGTAAGTTAGTGGGATAGAAGAAAATTTTTAAATATTATACTTAATAGCCTCTGTAGAGTGTACTACTTGTGGAATCTCGCTTTAGCACATTTAAGAAGAATCAAGTAAAAATACAAGAACCAAATATTTTAAATAATCTGCAAGTGCAGGTTTGCAGTAAGAATGGTTTTTAAAAATAAACCAAATTTAAGTGTTAATATTTAGACAAAAGATAGATTAGGTTCTGTGATTTCTTTCCAGCAGGAGATAATCACGGAAAAAAAATAACTTTTGAAGTGCCTTCATGAAGATGTTCAATTTTGTTTTCATATTATAATAAAATTGGGCAAATTTAGTTAACATTTTGTACAATTATTTTGCTATAGCATTGATAGGATTGCTTTTATTACTGTACCTTTTATTAATAATTGTAAAAATACGAGGTCTGACAAGTTCACGAATTTGTTGCAATGACGTAGCTAACCTTTTTTGATACCAGAAGGATTATTCATTATAAATTTGTACCAACTGGACAAACAGTTAACCAAGTTTACTATGTGGAAGTACTGAAAAGGCTGCGTGAAAAGTTAGACGACCTGAACTTTTCACCAACAATTCAAGGCTCTTGCATCACGACAATGCACCAGCTCACATAGCTTGTCTGTGAGGGAGTTTTTAGCCAGTAAACAAATAATTGTATTGGAACACTCTCCCTACTTACCTGATCTAGCCCCCAATGACTTCTTTCTTTATTCGAAGATAAAGGAAATATTAAAAGGAAGACGTTTTGATGACATTCAGGACATTAAGGGAAATACAATGACAGCTCTGGTGACCATTCCAGAAAGAGTTCCAAATTTGCTTTGAAGGGTGGACTAGGCGCTGGTGTTGATGCACAGCTTCCCAAGGGGAGTACTTCATAGTGATATTCAGCAATGAAATATGTAGCACTTTTTCTAGGATGAGTCTGCGAACTTAATTGTCAGAGCTCATATCTAGAGTAATAAATGAAGCAAGCTTGCTTTTATCTAACATTAAAAACTTTTCCAAAGTGGGATGCTAAAAATGAGAAGATTGTGTGGTGCTCCCTAATTTTTATAGGTTTTCTTTTTTTCACACTGGTGATTCTCACAGCATCTTGATAATTTATCATTAGAAGTACATATATAGAAATATATGTATATAAATTATATATATATAAATTACATATATATAAATTATATACACACACATAAGTGTTTAGGCATTTGTAAATAAAGTATATCAAATAGTATGTCTGAATTATTTTTGTGTTTTAAAGGTGCCAAAGTGCCAGTTCAGATGTGTAATATTTTAGGCAATTTAGCTTATGTCTCACATATACATCTTGCACCCTTCGTGTTCTCTCCATCTCTTAACTATAGCACTTAAATACCAAAGTAGCTTAAATGGAAAGCTTGAAGCTCTACATCGTGTTTTTATGATTTGTTGCACATTAAGCTTATGTGAACTACCACTTTGTAACTTTAAGAATGATTTGGCTTATGGACTTTGTTGTGGCATTATTGTAGCAGCTATGTTAAGAATTTTCCTCTTTAGCCATTTTGAACCAGTATCCCATTTCCATGGAACTTACAAGCATCATCAGTGGTGAGACATTACACTGTATTGTGTGCTTAGGGTGGGGAAGGGGGCGCTAAATTAGAATTCTAAAAGACAAAAAATAAAGCTGGGACACCAAATGGTTATTCATTCCCTCCGTGTAAAGCAAGAAGGAAACCTACCATGCAAAAAGGGACAGCACAGTAACGGGAGTGTCTCATCCGTGGTTGTGGGCAAAGGGAGGAAAACTCACTTCTGAGGATTTGAACAACAAGCCAGTTCTCATAAGCTTGCAGCCTGTTTTCCCATTACCAGTGTGGCTTAAAACAACAAAATAGGGTGGCTGGTTAGCTTACTTGGTTAGAGCGTGGTGCTAATAATACCAGGGTTGCAGGTTCGATCCCTGCATGGGCCACTGTGAGCTGTGCCCTCCTTTAAAAAAAAAAAACTTAAAAAATTTAATGGTCTCAGATTGATGGTGCTGCCAAGTGATTGGCCTAAGTTACCACAAACCCTCTGAAAGAATTTAAGTTTCAATCAGACGGGTTGAAAAGTACATCGCCCTATTTGTATTGTAAAATTAATGAAAAACAGAAATAACATTTCCACAAAGATTTCTTCAGTCTTTGGGAAACAGGCTTTTCTAAGCCTCTGGAACAGCTGTTAATTTGCCAACTTCTTGTTAATAGCTTTTTATAAGAAACAGTGTTTTTTATAATTATGTTTTTGTCTTTGGTTTCATGTGAATAACATCACAGTTTTGGATTAAAGCTATATTAGTGACCAATTTAATTTTAGAATATTCAGTTGTACATGATTTAAGACTCTTGCCAGTGTTTATCAGGTTGAACAGACTAGTTATCACTCCCCAGAAGTTAGAGACACTGAGCGAGAATTTGGCTTTTTGTTTGAAATTAAATCTCATTCTGTAACCAGTGCCGTGAAGTTTTAGTCTAAAGGCGATTTGAGATATTTTAAAATGTGAAGTATGGAAAGAACAATTGAGTGAATTCTGTCGAACTCTGCCCTTTAGTGATTTTCAAATATTGTCTGCTATATAATTGGCCTGCTCTAGTAAACTTTTGTCTGTAAACTTTTTTTATGCTTTGTTATTTAAATGGATTTGATCCCTGTATATCTTATGAAGTCAGAATATTTCAATTTGAAAGTACATTCATTTGTATAATCATTTTGTACTGCCACCATGTGGAAATGGTCTGTTGCATGATGGAATTTTTACCCCACTTTTCTTAATGTCTTTAATTCTTAGGAGAATATGCTTTCATTTTTCTCTCAAGTTTTCAAAGTTCAGTTTCTCAATTTAGCTTTGAATTCTAGTTTTTGAATGTTTTACTAGCTTTCGATTTTATCAACACACCATTTTAAATATGTCTGTTTCTCTCTGTTGGCCCACCTTGCTTCTCATAATCAGTTACTTAGTATTTAAAGAATGTAAACCTATTTTGCTTATTAGCCTAAAGCCAAATTAATTGTGAGGGTACAGTCTGTTGGAGGTGGGGAGAAGAGAAAACAAATCTAGTTCTTATATGCTTGTCCTAATTTTGCTCCTTAATGTGTAATTTATAATTCTGTTAGTCTGGCTGTGGAGTCTTGTCAATGCATCGGTTTTCAAATTCTGTATGCTTCTAATGCTAGTTCATTTTAATGGTACTTTATCCTGGTTTTGCTTTGTGACTTGACTTTCACAAGTAATAAAATTCAATGTGTATGTTCTCCACCTTTAGTAAGCTGTGTATGTTCCTGTTGACCAATAAGCTTATTTCGTTTTGGTTGTTCCTATTTCTCAGATTGTTTATTTAATTTGAAACACTTAAATAACTAACTGGTTACGTATTTTAAGTACCTATGATTGTTGTGTATAATTTTTATCCCCCTCCGTGTTTTCTTCAGATTTATTCATATTAAAATCAAAATTACAATGTGAGGTTATACTAATACAGATGAGCATTGGGTCAAAATCTGTTGGAAATTTGTGTTAACCTTCCTGAGACTTATTCCTAATTACTTAGTAGGGAAGATTAATTCATACGTTTGGATGGCAGTCATTGGTAGACTAAACTCCCAAACTAATATTTTTTCTTCAGATATTCATGTATGTGTGTTTTATTAAATTTTTCTTTAACAGAAAGCATAGATGATTTGTGTTTGAGAAGTTTGTTTTTTACATGTTTTTTTAAATAACAATTTGAAGCACTTTTGATCTAGAATTTTTAAAAGGACCAGATTACTATGTAATTTATTTGAATTAGATATTAAAAATCAAAGGTGAGAAATAATGAAAAAAATTGTCTTCAAAAAAAGGAAGAAAAACATGAGTGTTGAGCTAAAATTAAAAGGAAATTAATATTCTTAATTTATGTTACATATAACATAATTGTCTAAACTTTTGGGTTCATTTGTTAAAAATTTTGAATGTACATGTAAATTATGACGTATTAAAATAGATCTTTGATAAAGTACTTCATTCATTCAACAAGCACTTACTAAGCATACTATCCATATAGTATAGTGCACTGGGTTTTAATATTAAATTGTACATACTAGCTTTAAAAACCAGATAGATTCTTCAAGTCATGTTCAGTGCTTTGGTCTTATATAGTAACCATTTTTTTCACTTTTGTTCTAGATGCCTGGAATGATGTCTTCAGTAATGCCTGGAATGATGATGTCTCATATGTCTCAGGCTTCCATGCAGCCTGCCTTACCGGTAATCTTGTGAAAATAACTTTTCTGTGATGTTTTGATTACTTCCATATATGAAATAATATGTATGTATTTTATAGGCAATCATGTTAGCTTTTTAAGCATTCATGTTAGCTTTTTAAGTGCCTTCGGAATATTGTAAGACAGAAATTACAGTGGATTTTTATGTTTAGTTTCTTGAATGATAGGCATTTATATTTTTTTCTCATATTTATATGTGAGCATCCTTACTTATTAAATTAATTCTACATTACACGAGTGTAGAATACTAAAAAGCATAATTGTCAACCAGAAATATTTTATTGGTCTAATAGCATTCTAATCTTAAAGTGTAGAGACATTTGCTTTACTGAGTGCTAATTAATTGATACAATGTGATTTAATACTAGATTCCAGATTTAGACATTCGATTGCATTTGAAATCTATTATTTCTTCAGATTTTACCTGTGTCACATTACTTAGAAAATCCTGGAACAGCCTTATCACCCTTATTGGGTGGTATAACAATATATTATATAAATCATCATGATATTTAAATTGTGCAACGTGTTAGCTTAGTGGTTGTAATGAACAACCACTGGGGTGGTAGGTTTGCAGTGTTTTATCCAAAATCCCTAGGACCAGATATATTTCAAATTTTTTTTTCATATGGTAAAGTAATACATTACATGTACTATATAATAACGTAAAAATTTCCGATGGGGTCTTAGGCAGTGCCCTATAATTACTAGCACGATGTTTCTATAGCAGAACTTATGGGTATTTCCTCTGAAGTGGGATAAAGACTATAAAGAGTTCATTTAATTCGGGGCAAGTTTTGTCACTATAATGAGTTTTGGTGTCACACTTGACAAAACTTGGTTTTCAGAGTTCTTTGGATTTCAGAATTGTGGGTAGCAGGTTGTAGATCTGTATATAATTGATGATCAAATAAAGATAAGACAGATTAAAGAGCTTCAGTAGCCCCTGGTTATTGATGTTTTTTATAATTTATAGCAAGCTCAGGGAAGTGAGACTACAACTTACTAAAAATCTGGCTCGAGAATTATGCATAGAGGAGACTGAGTGTGCTTTATGAAGAACTTATGTAAAACATAGTTTAAACGATGAATATTACTAATTTTACTTTTCTTCTTATAGCCAGGAGTGAATAATATGGATGTAGCAGCAGGTATGTATACCACTTATGGTGATATATATATTAGACTTCCTTTAAACAGTAGCAACCATAATCTAATGAGGAATGAAAGCAATGTCTCTTGGCCTTATTGTCAGTTCCTGATTTTTGTCTTTTTTTTTTTAAGAAATGGGAAATTTGGATTGCATTCATTCATAATTGAATCCATAGGAAATTATCATAGTTTTAGATCAGGAGTTCTGGGACCAGATTTGGTCTACCAGGTATAACTTAGCCTACACAGTGTTTTTAAATTTTATAAACAGTTGCTAACATTTTAAAGTTTGTAGGCTTTATAGAAAGATTGAATTTATCTTTTTATACAAAGATTGAATTTGTCTTGAAAAATTGGATGATCTAAATATTCATTGTTTGTAATGGTCCTTGTCAACACAGTAGATACTCAGAGAATATTTGAATGAAACACTGGTTGACACCATGCTGTACACTTGAAACTAATATAAAATAATATTGAATGGCAACTATAATTGGAAAAAAATAGTCACAGGGATGTAAAGTACAGCATAGGGAATATAGTCAATATTTTGATAACTGTATAATGTCAGATGGGTAATGGACTTGTTGGGGTGATCACTGTGAGGTGTATAAATGTCTAATCACTTATGTTCTGTACACCTGGAACTAATAAATATTGTATGTATGTCAATGGCAATTGAAAAATGAATTTTTAAAAATTAAAAAAACAAACTGGTTGAGTCCATATTTGTACTCAGCAAACATGGAATGGGGTAGCACCTCCATGCTTTAGGTACGGAGCATGTATTCTTGGCCTTCTGGACTATCAGTCATTTTTCTGTAACCTGCTTGGTACTTGTAGTCATTGGAGTTTATAAACCCTGTGATAATTTCATTGTACAAATTACCAAGAAATGTTTGTTTTCACTTGTGTGACCATATAATAGTAATGCTTCAATTACGCATGAGTAAATAATGTTCCACACAAATTAATATTCCAGATGCTAAACTTTATCCGTGATTATGTGAAAACATTTTTTTGCTTTCAATGTTATGGGTCAAAAATGTGTTTAAAATGCACTGTGTGCTTTCCTGGAGGCTTATCGGGGACATTATGTTTTTAAGATATTTCACAAATATTGGAGCTGAAATGATGTTCTGAAATACCTAGTATAATATTTTGGCCTATTTATATATTTAGAGCTGATTACTGTTGCCATAAATAATCCTGGAAAATTACTTTAACATTTCTTTTTAATTTTTAAATACTTTGGCTCTGCCACTGATGTCCATAATGTCCATAATCGCTTGTTTTGATTGCTCTATATTTGTATGTGTGTGTGCATGTGTGTTTATGCTCACACAGGTGCACACATACGTACTTTGTTTTGTTTTTTTATGTACCATCCTTGTTTTCTTTTTTTACATGAGGTTTTGTTACTAGTTTCTAAAGTTAAAAATTATTTATATGAACTTTGTGATTAATGTGCATTTCCCCTGTGTGTTAAGGGGTTTTAGGTAGTAGTTTAGGAGTACCATCAAACAGAATATTCTGCAACTATGGAAATGTACTGTAATCTGTATTGTTGAATATAGAAGGCACATTAATTGAGTGCTTGAAATCTGGCTAGTGCAAAACAGATACAAATTTTAATTAAAACAGGGATGTATGGTGGCTGATGGATACTGTATTATACAGCACAAGTCTGGAACCTAGACAGTCGAAGTTACCAGAAATCTAAAGCATAGGGTCATATGTTCAAGTCATTTTTCTACTTCAGTAATATTGCAGAGAAAAAGGAATTAGTCAAAACAGACACCTATAATAGCAAGAAGAAGAGAAACAAAAGGCAAAAGTGCCAATACTTCTCAAACCAGCTCCAGCTCCAAGTGAGTTTGCAGATTGAAAGTTCAAAATGTCATTTGTTTCTAAAAATGTATTACATACACTGTAGATGTTTATTTTGTGGGAAACAGAGCAAGCACATAGGTCATGTGGGACAGTCTTAGGATATTTGGTATGATGGGATGAGATAGAAGAAATAGTATTAATAAACATTTTTAAACTGTTAAGGAGAGCATGACTTATCACACTGTAAATATTGTTTCTCTTTTTTTTTTTTTAGGTACATCTGGTGCAGTAAGTACCTCTGGAATATATTTCATTATACTACTTGAGTGTACTATATTATAGGTCCTTAATTCTGTGTTAAATATTATTTACTGAGTTGAACCTTTTTTCTTTTTTGTGCCAAACCTTGAAAAATTGATTTATTTGAAATCTAATTTTGAAGCAACTTGAGAGAAATGGGAATCAGATATAGATTAGTTTTCACAAGGATTTGAATTCTACCCATCACAATTAGAAGGAAAACAGAACTTGTAGGTACACAGTAATTAACCTGATAAGTTTCAGTTAACTGTTACATTAGAAGGTACTCTTTTACATACAAAAATTTATATACTCCTGTTTGTTACTGTAAACCTAATACAGATTTTTTTCTAATACATAGTTTAAGATACTTTTTTGCTTGTACCTTCCTTAACGCAGTGCTAGAAAGACAAACCATTGAAAATTGTTTGATTCTCCTTAGAAAAGGAGAGAATTACGTTGCTGTGCCACAGTTTTTTTTCCTTGATTTTAAGATATAGTATCTTCTAGTTCTTGTTGCTAATCCTTCTGTATAGGTATTCTGCTATACATTTTTTGGTGTTTTGGAAAAATAATGAAAGCCTAAGGCCTTACTTAAAGATAGCTACCTTTTTTTTTTTTTTTTTTTTTTTTTTTTTTTTTAAGGTTTTTTTTTTTTTTTTTTTTTTATTTAATAGTAGTGTATTATATGTATCATCTCAGTCAAAGTCACAGTCAATTAATTGTTATCCCCATGTTATGGCTGAGGAATTGAAGAAATGAATGAATTGAATGCAATTTTGTTAATAGTTATTGGGGGGGGGTAAAGACGTTTAATTGTAAACTGTATATAATTATTTTTTTTTTTTTTCTTTTAAAAAAAAAAAAAAATATAAATAAAATACTTGGTATTCTTACTTTATAAGAGCCTGTTTTTTTTTTTTTTTTTTGATTTTTAGTTTTTTTTTTTTTTTGAAAAAAATGCTCACCAAAAAAAAAAAAAAGAAAAAACAAAAAAAAAAAAGAAAAAAAAAAAAATTACCCCCTTTTTTTTCACCTTAAGGAACGACAAAATTTAAATTTTTTTTTTTGTTGTTTGTCTTATCTTTTTTTTTTTTTTTTTTAGTTAATTTTTTTTTTTTTTTTTATTTTTTTTTTTTTTTTTTTTTTTTTTTTTTTTTTTTTTTTTTCCTATATCCATTTTTCTTTTTTCTATCCAATATTATTTTTTTTACTGAAAAAAAGTTTTTATACTTAATAAAAGTTTTCTTTTTTTCTTTTTTTTTTTTTTTTATTTAGCTATATTTATATATTCATGTGAAGAAGTCCCCCCCCCCCCCAAAGAAAAAAAAAAAAAAAAAACACACACACAACAAAAAAAAAAAAAAATGTTTTTTTTTTTTATTATATTTTATTCATCATTTTTTTTTTAGGGGGGAGGTTCATACTTTTTATTATTATTTCACAAAAAAAAAAATTTTTGTTTATTTTGAAAACTTTTTGTTTGATTTTTTCTCTTTTAGATTTCAGGTACACAAATTTGAGTGATTTGTTGTCTTCAGATTGTGGTCATTATCGCTGATTCTTTGGAGGGTCTTCTCTTTTTTTTTTTTTTTTCTTCATCTTCACTCACACACACCCACCCCCCCCCCCAAGTGCTCACTACTTATATATATGTAAGAAGATTGTTGTGTGGAAAAAAAAACTTTTTTTTTTTTTTTTTTTTTTTTTTTTTTTTTTTTTTTTTTTTTTTCTTTAATTTTATTTTTTTTTTAATTTTATATATAATTGACATGTACATTATATTTCAGTTCAGGTATAGAGCATATATTGTATATGTATATATTTGTGAAATGATCACAGTAAGTTTAGCTAACATCCATTACAATACATTTTTTTTTAAATTTTTTTTTTTTTTTTTTTGTGATGAGCACTTTTTAGATTTACTCTCTCAACAACTTTAAACTATGCAGTAGTGTTATTATATAATCATCATGCTACACATTTATATCCCATATTTATTTTTTTTTATTTGAAATTTTTTGTTTTTTTTCCCCCCCACCCATTTTTCTTTCTCACTCACCACTCCTCTCTGGCAGCCCCCATCTCTGTCTCTCTATCTATATTTTTTTTTTTTTTTTTTTTTTTTTTTTTTATATAAGTGAAATCATATGAGAAAACAAGTATTTCACTTAGCATTAATACCCTCAGGGTCCCCCCATTTTTTCACAAATGGCAAGGTTTCATTCTTTTTTATGACTGAATAGTATTCCATTGTATATAAATACACACACACACCACATCTTTTTTATCCATTCATCCATTGTTGGACACTTTATTTCCGTATCTTGGTTATCGTAAATAATGCTGCAATGAATATGGGGGTGCATATGTCTTTTCAAGTTAGTGTTTTTGTTTTCTTCACATAAATACCCTGAAGTGGAACTGCTGGATCATGTGGTAAATCTATTTTTAACTTTCTGAGGGACCTTTATGCTCTTTTCCATAATAGTTGCACCAATCTACTTTGCAGCTAACAGTGCACAAGGGTTTCTTTTTCTCCACATCCTGTCCAACATTTATTATTTCTTGGTTTTTGATAAGCCATTCTAACAGATGTGATATTTTGTGGTTTTGATTTGCGTTTGCCTGGTGATTGGTGATGTTGAGCATCTTTTCATGTGCCTGTTGGCCATCTGTATGTCTTTGGAAAAACGTTTATTCAGATCCTCGGCCCATTTTTTAATTGGATTGTTTGTTTTTTTTGCTGTTGAACTATATGAGTTCTTTATATATTTTGGGTATTTACTCCTTATCAGATATACTGTTTGCAAATATTTTCTCCCATTCAATAGATTGCCTTTTCATCTGTTGGTGGTTTCCCTTGCTGTGCATAAGCTTTTTAGTATGATGTACTCCCATTTATTTTTACTTTTGTTGCCATTGCTATTGGAGTCAGATCCAAATATTATCACCACGACCTATATCCAGTAGCTTACTGCCTATGTTTTCTCCCAGAGTTTATAGTTTTGGGTCTCGCATTCAGGTCTGTAATCCATTTTGAGTTAAATTTTGTGTATAGTGTAGCATAGTAGTCTAGTTTATCCTTTTGAATGTAGCTGTTCAATTTTCCCAACATTATTTATTGAAGATACTGTTATTTCCCTTTATATATTCTTGGCTTCTTTGTTGTAAATTAATTGACTATGTATGCATGGATTTACTTCTGGGTTTTCTATTTCATTCCATTAATCTGTGTGTCTGTTTTTCTGCCAGTACCTTACTGTTTTGATAACTAGGGCTTTGTAATGGAGTTTGAAATTGGGGAGCATGATGCTTCCAGCTTTGTTCTTCTTTCTCAAGATTGCTTTGACTATTTGGGGTCTTTTGTGATTCCATACAAATTTTAGCCTTGTGTGTTCTATTTCTGTGAAAAAGGACATTGGAACTTTGATAGGGATTGCATTGAATCTGGATTACTTTGTGTAATATGGACATTTAACAATATTCTTTCAATCCGTGAGCACAGAATATTTTTCCATTTATTTGTGTCATCTTCAGTTTCTTTCATCAACATTTTGTAGTTTTTAGTTTGCACATCTTTCACCTCCTGGGTAAAGTTATTTCTTTCTTTTTTTTTTTTTTTTTTTTTTAATGCAGTTGTAAAGGACATTGTCTTCCTAATTTCTTTGGTAGTTCTTTGTTGGTCTATAGAAATGCAACTGATTTCTGTATATTGACTTTGTATCCTGCAACTTTACTGAATTGAACATTTTTTGTTGCAGTCTTTAGAGTTTTCTATATATAATGAATTTTTTTCTATAAATGATAGTGTACTATATCTTATTCTGTGGCTTACCTGTTTTTCCCTTAAAATAAAAAATAAAAAGACCTGACTGTTTTTATTAGGCTCTGTTTTCCTGCACCATATCTTTTGCGTAATTTTTTAATCGGTTTGTCAGGTCATCCAAAAAATATTTTTGGTGTTTTGATTGGATTGGCATTAAATTTATAGGTCATAAGGATATACTTATATTAAATCATCATATCAGTTATCAGTAGCCATGGTAGTCAGGTCTTTTGTGTTGTCTATAACAGAGTTTTAAATTTTCTCCCTTAAAGGCTTGTACATCTTTCATTCCGTTAGTTTATAGATATTACCATATTCTGCCATGTATAATGCACACTTTTTTTGCCCAAATTTGTGAGGGAAATATAAAGATGCACATGTACATGGGTAGTACTCTTTCTGTATCTATGTAAATGTTTTTAATTCTTTTATTTATGCTTATGAGTTAAAAGTGTAACTCTGGAAATCAATAACGATATCTGTATGCAAAATAATACCCTAGAATATAATAATCAGTTTTGTTGACCTTACAACGAACTTGTAACGACCAAGAGTTCTTGGCCTTCTACGATATTGTAAATTTGTTACCGGTACATAAAATTTCTTGTACCTCATCTGTTCTTGTGTATTGTAATTATTTGTTACATAAAATTTCTTGTACCATAAATATGTTAAAAAATAAATGCTAAAATTCTTTTATAATACAAAAAACATGTACCTGAGTGTAAATAAATAACAATTTGAATTAAAAAATTAAAACGAATGATTTTTTTCCCCCTTGAAGTTCAAGCCAAAACCATGAAAGCACGTTATATATGGCAAAATACAGTATATAAAATGTGCAATTGAATCTTTCTGTAAACTTTGTTAGTCATTTTTACATGTATTTATCCAGCAGGTTTGCTTAGTGGATTTTCTGTGTATATTATCATCATCAAATAACGACAGTTTTAACTTCTTCTAATCCTCATATCTGTTTCTACTTTTGTTGTGTCAGCCAAAACCTCTAGTATTATGGTGAGCAGTAGCAGTAATAAGCTGACACCTTTGTCTTGTTTCCTCTCTTAAAGGGAATATGTATAAAATTTCTTCATTAAATATGGTGTTTACTATAGCTTTTTGTTACATAACTTTTATTAAATTCAAGCTTTCTTCTGTTTCTGGTTTGCTGGTAAGTTCAGTACCTACTTATTTTTAACGTTCTCCAATGCTTTTTTCTGTATTAACTAAGATGATCATGACATTTCGTCTCTAGTCTGTTAATGTAAAAGTACACAGATAAGTTTTCTGACATTAAGCGATATTTACATTACTAAGATGAACCCTAGTTATTGATTATGTATGTTTAGGGTATGTGTATGTGCACACACGTTTTTAATTCCTTCTGAATTCAGTTTGCTAATATCTTGTTTAGGTTGCTTGTGTCTGGACAGTAACCCTTCTCTCTGGTCCAAGAACAACTTGTGTAAATGATGAGTAACTTCTTAACAGCTTGATAGTACGCAACTAAAAATTCACTGCACCTAACACTTTTTTGAGATTAGAGGTTTTGGATTACCGTGTCAATTTCTTTAGTAGTTATTGACTTATTCCCGTTTTAAATTTATTCTAATAATTTTGTTTTTCCAAGATATCTATTGTGTTGAGTTTTAATCATTTAGCATATTGTTAGAAATCATAAGAGCCATCTTATTTTGTTTTTTTCTTGGGGGGGGTAATTTCATACATTTATTTATGCTCTCATTTCCTTCTTAGTTACTCTGTTGCTCTTTTGCTAGCTTCAGTGCTTATTAGCTCACTAGTTTTCAGACAGCCTTAATTTTTTGTACTGATTTAACTTTGTTGCCTAAGTTTTGACATGCAGGGTTTTCATTGTCATTCAGTTCTCAATATCTTGTTTTCTTTTTCCTTAATATAATTTTTTTTTTTTTTTAATCAAAAGGTTGTCAAGTGTTGTGTTTTTCTTGGTTCCCAGATGTGGGATTTTTTTATTATTATTATTAAATAGACATTTTTGGAGCCATTTTAGGTTCATAGCAAAATTGAGCACAAAGTAGAGTTCTTCCCAGATATACCCTCTCCCCACATACATACAGCCTTCTCTACTACCAACATGGGCCACTACAGTGATACATTTGTTAGTCAGTGAACATACATTGAGATATTACCACCCAAAATCCAGTTTACATTATGGTTCACTCTTGGTATGCATTCTGTGAGTCTGACAAATGTTTAATGACATGTATCCATCATGATAATATCATGCAGAATAGTTTCAGGGCCTTAAAAATCCTGTGTTGTATCATCTATAATGTATGATGTTGAGCATCTTTTCATTTGCTTGTTTGCCATCTGTATGCCTTTTTGGTTAGGTATCTGTTCACATCTTTTGTACATTTTTTAATTGAGTTGCTTATTTTCTCAGTGTTGAGTTTAAAGAGTTCTTTGTATATATTGGATAAATCCTTTATCAGATGTGTCTTTTGCTCCCAGTTTGTGGCTTGTCTTCTTACTATGTTGACTGTCTTTGGCAGAGGAGAAGTTTTTAATTTTAATGAAGTTCAGCCTAGAAATTATTTCATAAATTGTGCCTTTGGGTGACTTATTTTTTATAAGGTATACTTTTTTTGCGTTATGATCAGAAAACACAGTCTAGAAGATATTGATTCTTTGCAGTTTATTAAAGCTTCATTTATGTTGTATTTACCAGTCTACAAGTCCCTCTTTTTCCATTAGGGTTTTTGCTTTAAATTCTGTTTAGGTGGGACAAATAGCTGTCATAGCTATTTTTACTTTTTTTTTGCCTCATGAAAACGTGTATATTATGAATAGAATTTTTTTTCCATTTTTAATGCCAGCTAGTTACTGTCAATTCAGATATTTTTGTATATTTATCTTATAGACAGTTAATATTGCCAGATTCCCTGGATAATTAGAATAGGGTTTTGTTTTTTGGGTTTTTTTATTTTATAGATTTCGTTTTAGTCTTTAGCATAAAGTCTAGGGAATTTATTTCCTAACATGCCAATCATTTCATTTTATTGCTATGCTGTATTTGTTGAATTATAGTGATTGCAGACTTATGTTTCGGTCATTATTTTAATGGAAGTGCCTTTAGAATGATTTTTATTGTTTTTTTGATGAATTACCCTTTATCATTTAGGCATTTTTTTATTATTTGAGGATTTTGTCTTTTTAATACTTGTGTATTTTCACAATTTTCAGGATATGGTTTGATCATACCAAATCTATTAGTGTGATTGTGTGTTGTTTTCTTTTTTCATTTTGTTAATAGAAATAGTTTATAGATTTCCCAGTATTGAACCACCCTTACACTTATACAATGAATTCTACTTGGTCAAAGTGTATACATTGCAGAATTCTCTTGGCTAGTATTCTATTTAAATTGTTACATTTATATTCATAAGTAGCATTGCCTGCTTTTCTTTTTGGATATCTTTCTGTTGAGTTTTATTACTAATTAAGAACATTTCATCTTTATGATCAGAAACGATGTTATAATTTTCTGTTCTTTAAAGGTTATATAATCTGAAATCATGAGGCTGGGTATCTTTCATTTGCTTCTATGGCAATTGGAATAGTCAAATGCAATGTGTTTCTTCTGGGTTGAATTTTGGTAATTTACAAGGAAATCATTTCCTCTCTATTTTGAAATTGGTTGTAAATATTCTGTATCTGTGATTATCTTCTTCCTCATTTCTAATCTTATAATTTGACTTTTTCTTATGTTCCTTGTTTAGAGTAGTCGGGATCTTGCTACCTAGTTAGTGTTTAGATTTAGTAATTTTTTTCTCTTTCAGTTTCATTCAGTTGAGCCTTATACATTGTAATGATACTTATGTGTATATATATCTAATTGCGTTACCTTTTGATTAGAAGATGTTAAAATAGGTGATAACAGCAAACTGAGTATTTTCCAGCAGTTATTTAACGTTTGTTCCAGAGAGATTATTATTATCTTGTATAATACATTGTGCTAGAACAAGTTAAAGAATTTCATACATCTTTGGAACTATCTATCCTGCTGCATCATTCAGAAATTCATTCTTTAGTAACCAAATGACTTAGTGAGTCTATAGGAAGGGCCAATCATTTTGTTACAAATTTTATCAAGTTCTTTCTAATGGTTATCTATAATTCCTTCACATTAACTCTAACTCTCTTCTCAAAAGTTATAGAAAATAATCATCTTACATATAACATTGTATGTCAACTGTAATTGAAACATACTTTTTTTTTAAAATGATCTTACCTCACCTCATCTACCTTTGTTCAAATCACATCGCTGTATGTCCTTAAGTCATCTTGTTCTCCATTCCCACATTTTGCAAATGTTTCTTAAGTTAGTTAGTTTTCGATTAGCATATTTATTTTTACCACTTAACATGTCTGAAATTAGGATGCATTTTCTAATTCATGGTTTCTTATGATCTCTGTGCTCCAGGCAGCAGTTATGGCTAGTTGTGCATGATTGAACAGCAAAAGTGCCAACATCAGAAGAATGAATGTCAATGGTTTAGAAGAAAATCCTAGAAATAATTGCACAGCACTTTTTGTCAGCTAGGAATAAAATGATAATGGTGAGAGTAGGAAACACAATGAAATCACATGTATTTAGCTACATTTCCAAAGCAGATATTAAAAGTAGGTCTGCTCTACTGAATAAATTGATAAAGAAGAAAGAAAGATTGGTCAGCTTTAAATAAGTACAGAAGAAAATTAAGAACCAGTAGCAGTGGTTTTTAGTTACTTTATTTTCTTTTTAAATAAATGCTACATTACCGGTATTCTTAGTGCCACAGAGAATATTGTGTGAAATATAATGGACATCAGCAACTCTTGATTAAAAAAATGGTCTCGGTGTGAAGTTTAAGAAATAGCTTAACAATTTTATTTGCTTATTTTCCTTTTTTATATATTCACAAAAATAATGTGATAAAAACCGATGTCTAAATAAGAATAAATCCTTTCAAAAAAGTTTAACATAAAATCTGAGTGGTAAAAAGCATGCAATAGTTTGACAGTGCTTTAACTTTTTCTTTCTTAGAGGTATGTACTGTAATGTTTTGTCTTAGATTTGAAGAAATGTGGTAAAGATCATCTATATAACCCTCTTTCAAGCATACTTGTTAACCATCTGAAAAATCTGCCAGAACTGGACTTAGTACCTTTGATCTCATCAAGTAATTCATTCATTCATGATTCCTTGTAAAACTACTTTTTAAAAACCACTTTATTAAGGTATGATCGACATATAAAAAACTGTACATATTTAATGTGTACAAGTGGATTGTTTTGGGAATAAGTATACACCTGTGAAACTATCACCACAATCAAGGCCATGGATTTCTATCACCTCTCAGAATTTCCTCCCATGCCCTTTATTTGTGTGTGTGTGGGAGCCTTGTATATATAACTCTTAACAAACCTTTGAGGCTTAATGTCTATCGATACCTTAGGTTTTACTGGGAACTTTTCGAAGATTCTTAGTAGTTCTTTTGGACCCCAATAGTTGGTTTATAATCTTTACCAAGCTAGTTTGATATAGGATGTATGAAATATATGAAACTTTATCTCCCCTATCTTGTGTTGAGGCGTTTGGATTCATATTTTATCTCTGTTAAATTTCACCTTGTTGATTATGAAATTCTGATGGTCATCCAGAACCATCCTTTCTAATTTTGACAGCTGCGTCTTTACAGTATGTCAGTTTAGAACTTTATCCAACTTGATGTTAAATATTCTGTGGATTTGTGTTGTTGCACTCATGAATCAGTCCACTACTACATTAGCATCTAGTTCATGTATTCTCTTTTACCCATAAGGCATAGATGTGTGTTGCTGAGAGATTGTCTTATGTGCTTAAGTTACAAAGGTACTGTTCTTAGGAGAACAGTCATATCCTTACAATTCTGAGACTTTGTAGAGAGATCCTAAAACCTGAATTGATCGATTCTGCTTTTTAAGTACATTTACAGTCTGATATTCAGTTATCTCCCTACTTGCATTGATGAATTATTCTAAATGACGTAAACTGTCAAAAGTGTGCCCATTTTATACTTTTTTTCATTTAGTGCTTTGAAACTAATGTCAGTGGCACTGTTAAGTAATTTAACTGTTTTTGTAATTTTTTTTTTTCTTTAGAAGTCAATGTGGACTGAACATAAATCACCTGATGGAAGGACTTACTACTATAATACTGAAACAAAACAGTCTACTTGGGAGAAACCAGATGACCTTAAAACACCTGCTGAGGTAAAAGTTTGAGAGCTGGAAATTAGGGATTGTTAAGTAGATTGGGTCTTGTTTTTTTTTTTTTTTTTTTTTTTTTTGAAGGATTTCCTAAGTGTTTGACTATTTAGATAGTACTGCTTATATCTCAGAAAGGCATTCAGAGGAGTAAAGGGTTAATAAAATCTCACCAATTGGTAAAAAGACAAAACTCATTCCCTTTTTGGACAGGCCAGTTTTATTTACTGATTTCCCCCTGCTCAGGAACCCTTGTTGGGTGGCATCAATTTATGAAAGATGATATAAAAAATAAATTGGAAGGAAAAAAGGGACTGTCTGACTACCCTTTATTTTTTTAAATTCACATTTCAAATTGTTTTTCTGTTCATAGCAAAGCTGGATGATTTCCATTGAGTTCTTAAAATTTCCAAATGGGGTTGAGTTAATGGAGATGAAATTAAATTACAACTACTTCCTTCTCTTAGAGTGGGAAATTGCCTGTCTCTAGAAAATACCTTCCCAGAAGTATGTATTTTTCATTTTATGATGCAAGTTTTATCATTCAAAATATACAGATAAGGAAGTAAAATTGAAGGAATAAACTGAGTAAGCAGTACTGCACATGAGGAACTCTGGAGTCCTAAAGGTTTTTCCTGGTTGGCAACATATGTTTAGTTTTCCCCTCTTACTTAAAAGTATTTTCCAGCCACCATACTAATATGCACTGCAATACTCGGGAGGGGAGGTTGGTGGATAATTATATTATTTTTTTATTTATCCCAATATTAACATAGTGAGATTTATCAATTATATATTTTCCCAAGACTCTGTCTGCATTTGAGGTTTCAATAACATTGTCATGCTACCCTAACCAATTCTATGTATTAGGGTTTAAGTATATCATACTTATATTGTTTCCTTATATAAGGTAATTCACATAGATTTGTAATAAATTATTATGAAGCTGAAATCTAAGCATGACTAAACCATATTTTGCTTTTTCCCAAATTTTAGGTTTTTCATACTTGTATTAGTATTTGAGAAGTCTGTGAAATGTGGGTGGTAATTTTTACCTGTGACTGACTGGGGTTATAAGTGGCAAGAGCACATAGGATTTGAAATTCAGATTGACCTGGTTTTGAATCTTGCCTCTGCCTCTTAATAGCTATATTATCTTAGACAAGTTACTTTCTCTAAGTAACAGTATAAATTTGGAATAACAGTATAAATGTTACCATATTATAAAGATTAAGTAATATTTTCAAATCTTAACACCACTATTAAGTATGTTGTAATTGGCAGCTGTATACTATCATCTTACAAGCTTTAGAATTGTATAGGTTGATAAATATCTAGTAAAAATAGTGATGTAAATGATGAGTGATATTAAATATAGAGGTTGACAAAAAATGTATACACATTTTAAGAAAGGAAAAAACTATTAAAATTGTAATAATATATGCTGATAACAAAAGATGAATACAAGTCATGTGTATACATTTTTTTTTGGCGCCCTGGTATATTACTATTAACTAAAGGTTTTTATTTTCCTTCAGCAACTTTTATCTAAATGCCCCTGGAAAGAGTACAAATCTGACTCTGGGAAGCCTTACTATTATAATTCTCAAACAAAAGAATCCCGCTGGGCCAAACCTAAAGAACTTGAGGATCTTGAAGGTAAAACAGAAAAAAATAATTCTTAATGTTAATTTTATACATACATATGTCATTCACACTGAAACAATCCTTAATAGGATTGTTCAAAGGCCTTATTTTTTTTTTTAATTAAGTATTTGAACATTTTAAGTGGTATAAAGTTTTATGGGCTCTTATTTTCTTGTTGCTCTAGATCTCAGTTCTATAGATTTTAAATAGATTTTTATTTGATTTGATTCCACTGAAACTAGGATACCAGAATACCATTGTTGCTGGAAGTCTTATTACAAAATCAAACCTGCATGGTGAGCTGCTTTGATAATTCATTTTCTGTCATTATTTAACAATTTTTAGAGTATGTCACTAATGTTCACTAACCACAATTGGATAAAATCTGCAGTGAGAAATCTAATTCAAAGAATTCCTTTCCCTTAAGGGTTATATTATAAATGAGCTTGTAGCTTTTCAAGTTGTACTCTGATTTTTAAAAATTATGTACCATTGCAGATTGAACAAGGACATCACGTACAAAATTTCTAAATATAGCTGTGAGTGTTGGTGCATACATGGAATGTGACTGAACCCACTTAGCAGATCACAGAGAATCTTGAATCCCTATTAGTTTAAATTTTAATAGATTGTAAGACTATGCACTTAATGCTGATTTTAATATTAACACAACATGGCAAAATAGCCCTTATGTTTGTTATGGGAGAATTAAGGTAAGCAAGATGTCATGCCTGTCTTACAAAGGGAGGAATTTTAAACATTTTCAACTATTCAAAATACCCATTAAAATGTAGAAATACTACCTAATATGAAACCCAGGACTTAAAATAGCAAAGATTATGAGTAAGAATAGAGAATTTAGTTCTTTTACTTTCACTTCTAATAGAATCTGGTGTCATTAAGTATTACCAGGTCAAAAGCAATAGACTGTAGAAGAATGGGGCTAATAAAGGAGTCCAATGTGGAATGACATCTGACAGGAAAGAGTAAAAAATTAAAGGCACTATGGTCTTAAGTCTATGTACTTTTCCCTGTGTCACCTCATTAGCTTAAGTGATCATTGTATCTTAGATGACCATTTATATCTGAAAAGTATGTTCATATATATGAATAGCGATAAATCCCTCTAGTGTGTTTTATCAGCCATCCTAAACAAATTTTCAGAAATGATTGTTTTTAAAATATTTTCAGTTAACCTTTCCATTATCACTTCATGTAGCACCTCATTCCCTGATGATTCCAAATAAGATATTTTTGCTACCCCTAAAAAAAATTTAGAAAGCTGAAATATTGAGTGCAAATCTTTAAAAATGAATTTAAATTTCTATATTAGCATTGGCTAATAATATTGTAGATAGGTAGATTCCCAGTTTATTCATGTAAAGGCCTATCAAGCTCATTTCTGATACAACCCTACTATGAATAGTTGCTGTGCATAACTATTTATCTACCTGTCAATGCTAGTATGTAGGTGCTGGAATTTCAAAATACATATTTGATTCTATTTTGAATTTAATGACTTAAAAAATAGTTTTATAGCTGGGGAAAATACTATTTTATTCCACAATTATGCAAATACTTCAGGGAATTTTTGCAATAGCCAGCAATCTTTGGGAAAGCAGCAATATGGGGAGAAACTTTCCTAAAAACTATTTAAATTTGTTTTCATTCTTTAATTGCTGTCCTGGAACTTTAGAACAAGTATTTGCTCTGTAAAAGTATTGATTTTTTTTTTCTTTTTTGGTAAATCTTACTGTATAAAACTTCTTTATCTCCTTTTAAAGTTTGTTTTCAGTGGTTGTATTTAAAAACTATGTAGTACATAACTTCTTTTTTTTCTTTAATAGCAATGATCAAAGCTGAAGAAAGCAGGTAAGCAAATATTCTTGTTCTAACTGTCTGCATAAAGATTGTTTAACATGTTAGACCTGATGGTTTGGTATCTTTGGAGGATTTTGGGGTGGGAAGAGGGATATTTACTCAAGATACACAAATGATGCTTGACTAGACAGTGATTATTTAAATTTGGGCTGCATCATTTATAAGTTAAGATGATTGTTATAAGAAAGTCCAAAATTTGGTTTGAGTTAATTTGGGAATGAATGAAGTATTATATCCATATACCATGTTTCCCTGAAAATAAGACCGGGTCTTATATTAATTTTTCTCCAAAAGACGCATTAGGGTTTACGTTCAGGGGATGTCATCCTGAAAAATCATGCTAGGGCTTATTTTTCGGTTAGGCCTTACTTTCGGGGAAACACAGTATCTCTCTATTCAGGTTTTTCTTTTAATGGATGAAATTTAAAATTCTTGTAGAAACGTACGATAGGTCAGATTTTGGCATAATGCAATCTGATAGGGCATTTTGTAAATGAAAACAATTATTAGACTTGGGAAGTGTAAAATGTTGCCTGAGTGCCTATCATAAATATTATCAACATTATCACAAATGTTTGCTATAAATTAACTAAATCCATTTTCTGTGGTTTTAATTTTTTTGAATGACTTAATAGTTTGGCAGCACTGCCTTTTTTCCTTTTTAAGCATTTCTCTTGTTTATTTATTTCAATGGTAATTGAAAACTAGCTTTATTTGGCTTTGCGGTTATTGGTAATGAAATGACCGGTTTTCTCTTTTTTTCATTTATAGTAAGCAAGAAGAGTGCGGCACAGCGTCAGCCCCAGTCCCTACAACAGAAATTCCAACCACAATGAGCACCATGGCTGCTGCAGAAGCAGCAGCTGCTGTTGTTGCAGCAGCAGCAGCCGCAGCTGCAGCTGCTGCTGCAGCCAATGCCAGTGGTTCCACCTCTGCTTCCAATACTGTGGGTGGAACTGTTCCAGTTGTTCCTGAGCCTGAAGTTACTTCAATTGTTGCTACTGTTGTAGATAATGAAAACACAGTAACAATTTCAACTGAAGAACAAGCACAACTTACTAGTACGCCTGCTGGTCAGGATCAAAGTGGTGAAGTGTCTAGTAATGCTGGAGAAGAAACTACAAAGCAGGAAACTGTAGCTGAGTAAGTTGAGTAGCTTGTCTTCTGCAAATCAGTACCAGACAAGAAATTAATTTAGTCAGTGGCTATTAAGTGTTACTATTTTGAGAATCGAAGCATAAGTCTTTAGCTAGTAAATCACTTTTAAGGTCATGCTGTCAAACTGTTGGTAAAACTAATCCACAGAAGTTTTAGGAAGCAGAGCTGGGGATATGGTGAGGCACAAATTTAAAGGTGCCAAAAACTTCAGTAATCAAGATATATCATACTGTGGTGTAATGTTTTAAAACAAAATCAGTACAAAAAGTCTATGATTAATAAAATACCAAAATTTTAAATAAAGACAAGATCGGTATTATTTTCTTTCTTTTGCCTTAGTCTCAAATATGGCTTAAGGCACAGCACTGCAAGGAAGTGTGCTGTTGTTTGATATTGAACAAACAAGCAAAAATTAAGTAGACAAAAATAAAGGTTAACAGCAGGATGTAGGAAAACTAGATTAAATTGGTACAATTTTTGATTAAAGCAAAGTAGCTGCATGTCTCAGTTGTACAGTTTGCAAGTACTTGCGTACCCTATAATCTAATAATATTTCACATAGCTATTATGCTTTATGCAGCTATAAAAAGTAACCTTGGCTATGCTTCTTGACTTGAATGATGTCCGCATATATAAAAAAGTTAACCATGATGTGACAATTTAAACATGATCATCCATCTTAATTAAGCACATTGCTTTCATCTACTACCCTTTTTGTAAATCTTTTTCTTGTATACATTTCTCAAAGTGAAATTAGCTTTATAATTTTTCTGATGTATAGAAGTTAAAAAAAATCTATTGTATATTTGAAGGCATAAAAGAGTAATTGTTAACATTTTATTTATATTTTGTTATTTTTCTATGCGTTTAAAATCCACGCATATATATATGAGACACCTTCCACATCTATAGAAGTACATATACCCCATCATGTTGAATGATGGAATATTTATTATTTACATTTACATACATTTTAAGTGTTTCTAGTCGTAGACATTTAGACTTTTTGGAATAACATTCTTGTACATCTTTTTATACTTTATTTTTTCCACAATAATTTGTTTTTCTATGTTTAGGTAAAATGTGAAGGGATCATATAGGAGATTTCTAAAATTGTCAAATTTCATCACATACTTAAATTTTTCTAAGTGATGCAAATGTTTATTTAAATAATCAATAGGATGTTTAAATTTCTCTCTAGTTTTACTCCCAAAAAAGAAGAGGAGGAAAGCCAACCAGCAAAAAAAACCTATACTTGGAATACAAAAGAGGAGGCAAAGCAAGCATTTAAAGAGTTATTGAAAGAAAAGGTATTTCTATTACAGATTTTTATATGACATACAGTAATTTTCTAATAAGTGGGGTTATTCTTTAGTGCAGTCATTACTCTGAGGCCTTTATTGAAAGTACGAATTTCATAAACTGTTGTAATTGCAAATATATATTTGAAAAAAAACCTTTTTTCAAATTTGAAAAGAACTAAAGTTGTTCTTTGTTTTGAAGAACATTTTTATGCAACTGACTTAGAAAAACTGTTATGTACAAAGGTATTATGCAGTATTTGATATGAGCGTATTTATTCATAAAAATTGTTTCTTTTAATCACTAGTCTTAAAAAGTATTCACACTCTTTAAATTTCAGTTTAAGTTTTCTTTTTAGTGTATAGGTATATTATCCAGATTTGCTTTGCTTCAATAAGAAATTATTTTTTTAGACCTTTTTTAAACTCCTACAAAGGGAAGTGCTTGATGTTTGCAGTGAGTTATTATATTTTGTTCCCTTGTTGTATGACTTTCACTGTATTTCTGTGAAATTTTAATATTTATTTAAATGGTTTTCAGCGGGTACCATCTAATGCTTCCTGGGAGCAAGCTATGAAAATGATCATTAATGATCCACGATACAGGTAACGCTTTGATTTTTTTATTTACTTTTCACTTTGAACATAGCAATCCTAGCAAATTCAGAATTGTGTAAAATAGTATAACTTCTCACTTCCATTGTCTTCTGTTATTTTGGATACCAAGAATAGAGTTGTTTTATGTCTGATATGAACAAGACAAAAGCCAAAAGGCTTGTCATACAATTTGAGTACCCTGCTACAGATGAAATTAGAATTATTTTTAAAGTAGGTATTATTATCTATAATCATTTCTTTAATATCTTACTGAAATTATCTTAATTTGTGAATGAAATCGTGTTTTTCTTTTCCAAAGTACTTACATTTGATCATCCTGCCTTCATTTAATCTTACGTGTTATTTTTCTATTATTTAGTGCTTTAGCAAAGTTGAGTGAAAAAAAGCAGGCTTTTAATGCTTATAAAGTCCAGACAGAGAAAGAAGAAAAAGAAGAAGCAAGATCAAAATACAAAGAGGCTAAAGAATCCTTTCAACGTTTTCTTGAAAATCATGAGAAAATGACTTCCACAACCAGATACAAGTAAGATTTTTAGTGATTCATTGTATATATTTACTGCACTGTTTGTCAGACTTTTTGCCAAGTGCAGTAACTAATCCAAAGTAGATGCTCATTAAATAAAAATAGATGATTGTGAACATGGCAGTTTCATTAGGTGCATATGTGATAAATCAATAGTTAAATGTGGAATATGCCTAACTTGTAGACTTGTTGAGTTATTAATTAGGGACTAGAATAAAAAGAGAAAGACTTAATTTAATAATCAAAACTTGTCATCAGTAAATCAACAAACAAGTGTTGGTGAGGATGTGGAGAAAAGGGAACCCTTGTGCACTGTTGGTGGGATTGTAGATTGGTGCAGCCGATCAATAGATGATTCTATAAAAAATTGTGGTACGTTTATACAATGGAGTATTACACTGCCATGAAAAAGAATTGCATCTTACCATTTGCAACAACACCGATGGACCTAGAGAACATTATGCTAAATGAAATAAGTCAGACCGAGGAAGACATACCATTTGATCTCACTTATATGTGAAATCTAAAGAACAATAAACAAGCAAACAAAACAAATAGACACAGACATACAGAGAAAAAAAATGATGGTTGCTAGATGGAAGGTGGGTTGGGGAATGGGGAAGAAGGTGAAGGGATTAGAAAGTACAAATTGGTAGTCACAATATAGTCACAGAGATGTGAAGTACAGTATGGGGAATATAATCAGTAATGTGTAGATCATGTAGGGTGCCAGAGGGGTACTGGACTTACTGGGGGATCACTTCATAGATTGTGTAGATGCCTGACCACTGCACTGTACACCTGAACCTGATGTAGAATACTATTGAATGTCAACTATACATACACACACACACACACACACACACACACACACGTATATACATACATACAGTCAAGGGATGTAAAGTACAGCATAGGGAGTATAGTCAGTGATATTGTAACAGCTGTATATAATGTCAGAGGAATAGTAGACTTGGAGGGGGGGTTATCACTTTGTGAGGGGTGTAATGTCTAATAGTTGTGTCATTTATATACCTGACCTGAAACTAATACAAAACAAAGTAAAGCTTGACTCCTTTCTATTTAATATAAGAATTGAATTTTTTTTTGTATTTGTAGGTAGAAGCAGGCTATTTTCATTAAGTATAGCATTTTGAAAACGCATTTGTATATCATTCTTGATTTTAGAGTGCATTATTGTTTAAAATGGTGGGTAATTCAATGTTAACATTTGTACAATAAGCTATTTAGTTCACTTTTCCTATGTGCTTCCTTATTTTCCTCACTCTTCCAGAAAAGCTTTAGTGAAAGACATCGTTTCTTTAAATATTCCTATATTATGTGTTAGCTAAATTTCTGACAGCCTTTTTAAGTCCTATAATTTAGTTCCATGGGCAGTTTGGTAGTCTCTAAAAAATAGAGATAGTCTTGACTACAAAACATTGCTCAATTGGAATGAACCCCTCTATAAGGAGAAATGGAGGCTTACGCTGTTTTGTTCTTTTACTTAATTATCCAAAAGTTTTCCTTTGTGATATAATCGTGAACTTAGAGTGGAAAAGAGTGTTCACTTGGTGATTTTAAATTTAGTATAAAATTAAAATGGTTTAAAATTTTTATTAGCCAATATAGAGTAACATCTAATTTTTTTAACAAATAGAAAAGCTGAGCAAATGTTTGGAGAGTTGGAAGTCTGGAATGCAATATCAGAACGTGATCGTCTTGAAATCTATGAAGATGTTTTATTCTTTCTTTCAAAAAAAGAAAAGGTATTTATTATTCACTCTTAGTTATTGGTGTTTATAGATAAAATGTTTCTTCATTCTGATTTGGAGTTACTTTATAACATGTCCATTTTTGTTGGTTATCCAGTTTTTATGTGGTACAGATCTGTTTATTAGAAGGTAGGTTTAAAAATAGATAGCGCCTATAATAGTAGGTACAGATTTATCTATACTTGAATTGTCATTAATTGGCTATCTTATGCCTACTTTGAAAGATTAGGTAATTTTTCTTTTTAGCTTATTAGTTTAGAAAATATTCAGTATTTTTGCTTATAATGGCATTTATTTATGATTCTTTTATAAGAAGGCCAGAAATGTAATGGTTTCCACTGAAATGTAGGATAGTGTTTTAAAACACCTTTTTTGCTCATGACTTTTACTATGCACCAAGTTGTATATTATCCAGGTTTTGAGAGACTTACAGAAATTTATTACTAACAAAAATTTGAATGTAGCTGGAAGTGGTTGAAGACCTTAGCACTTACTCATTGTGTGATTTGACTGCAGTAACTTTAGTTTTACACAGTCTCTCTAACATGTAGTTGTAGGAAGAGACATTTATTGTGGGGGAAAAGGAGAGATGTGTTTTCAAGATTGCAGCTTTAGAAAAGAGGTAAAAAAGTTGAATGTGTAAGTACCAAGCCAAGCATTTAGGCAAGAGCACTGGAAAAGTAAATAACATTAATATTTAAAGTAAATGGGTAACATTTGAAATTTGGTCATCAGTTAGAATGTAAAGAAACCTTAATTAATTGCAGTTCAAAAATACTCTCTCTGAACTTCAAAACACGTATTCATACTTCTGATTTAGGAGCAAGCAAAGCAGTTGCGAAAGAGAAACTGGGAAGCCTTAAAAAACATACTTGACAACATGGCTAACGTAACATACTCCACCACTTGGTCCGAAGCCCAGCAGTATCTGATGGATAATCCAACTTTTGCAGAGGATGAGGAATTACAGAGTAAGCTTAATAACTAAATGGCAGAAATAGTTTTAAAAAGTCCAGCAGCAAAGAATTCTCACTTTTTTTATGATACCGTTAACTGAATTTTACAGTTGTTTGTCCGTTTGTAGATAAGTGTTTTGTTTGTTTCCAAATAGGATATTTCTTTCTAATTGACTTCTGTGATTCAGAATAAAAATATTCTTCCAGAAACCTGAAGTTAGCTTTATCAGATAATCCTTGAAATATGTTTATCATAGGTCAGTTGAGACTGTCTTTGCCATTTATATGTGACTTGGTAAGAACCAAATTAATTACCACATTTTACTCACCCTGTCTTCTTGAAGTAATGACTTTAAAGATTTGCAAAAAAATAAAAATGTGTTAGCATTATTTTAGATTAAGCTTCCCCAAGTTTGTCTTTTTGACCTACTTAGTTGCTTTTTAAATTTCAGCTTTCTTGGTTACTCCTCTGAATCCCATGCTTCAGGAAGTTTGAGATAGAACCTAGAATTCTATACTTTGAAAACTCCTTGGGTAATTCTGATATTCTGATGAATTTTATCATAATAATTTTATTTTCATTAGTTGTGTCGTGTGTATGGTCTTTGTTTCATCCTATGATGCAGGGTATCTTTTAATGAGATCTTTTTGGAATTTTCCTTAAATGTTTCCTAGTTAGAGGATTACAAGTTATATTTAAGTTTAAATACAAGTATTTTAGAAAGGTGAATTTGAAATTTATAGGGAGTTAATGCTTTCCTTACTAATATTTGACATTTTAATTTTTTTTAACTGAAAAAAACTAGACATGGATAAAGAAGATGCATTAATTTGCTTCGAAGAACACATTCGGGCTTTAGAAAAGGAAGAAGAAGAAGAAAAACAGAAGAGTTTGCTGAGAGAAAGGAGACGACAGCGAAAAAATAGAGAATCTTTTCAGGTAATAAAAATCTCTTTTCTAACTTAATTTTATATGTTTAATGAGCTTGAACACTACTGTAAATAATTTTGAGACACCTGATCACAGATCACTAACTTAGGTTTTATGGAGTATTCACATACCTTTAACTCTTAAGTAGATTCATAACTAATTATAGAACTTAAAGACAGCAGCATTTTGGTCTAGGGGAACATAGAACGCTGTAGCACATTTGCTATTTAAGATGCCCACTGATAAAGTTTAACTTGGAAAAGAGGAATAGGATGAGGGAAGACTGAAAACAAAATGTGTGTGATGAGTCATTAGTACTAGTTGGTTTTCAGGCTGTAGAGAATCGTAGGGAACATTGTGGTATAGTTTGGAGGATGGGCCATGATTCTGAAATGCTATATACACAGCTGAAATTACATACCCTTTATATAGGCTAGTGTCTCGTTTTCAACTCCAAGTTGAAAATGCTTTTATTCTCTCAGTAATGGAGAATATCATGGACCAGTGAATTTTTGCATTTTATATTTCACCAGATTGCCCATTTTAGTGATGATGATTATAATAGCAGTTAGCATTGGTTGCTTACTGCTTATACATTTTAAATTTAAATCTCTTAATTTTTATGACAATCTTGTGTTATAAGAGTAGGTACTATTTTAATGTCCATTTTATACAGATAAGGAGATGGTCTGGGAGAGGGGAAGTGACTTACTCAAATTCAACTACTGAATAGTGGAGCCAGAATTTGAATCTGCAGTCTTAATTACAGGGTCTCTTCCATTAAACACTGTAAGTTTCAGCGCTTAAAGAAGTTTATTATTTGAAATAACGGTTGTTTGGTCTAGGGTGGGGCATACTGCCATACCACAAGGTAGTGATTCTCAGAACTTAGCGGGCATAAAAATCAACTAGCAGGCTTTTAAAAAAAACTCAGACCACCATGCCAAAGGTTACTAACCATCTTAAATGTCACAGCTAATAGCATTATTTCCGTCCTCATTCCATAAAAACTTAACATTTAATACTTTTGAGGATTTCCTTTATCTTAATGGTTTCCCAAAGAATCACTCAGAGAATTGTTAAAACCACAGTTCTTGAGCCTCACCACCAGAATTTGATTCAATAGGTGTGGAGCGGGTTCTGAGAATTTGCATTTCTAGTAAGTTTCCAGGTGATGGTGATGCATGGCCCATACTTTGAGAGTTGCCCTAGGCCCTTAGCCTTGCTGCATGATGTAGGAGTATATTGTTCCCATGATCACATTTCAGTCTGGAAAAAGTTAAACGGGCAGTTCTTTTTCAGTCCAGTGGTACAGAAGTTCTACTTGCTTCCTTAATACTCAGTTGCTGAGAATTTGGTCACATGGCATAAGTAGCTACAAAGGAGGGTAGAAAAACTAGATTTTAACTAAGCAGCCATGTGCCTAGAAAGAAGAGAACAGATTTTTAGGAGGTCAGTTAATATTCTTCTGCAACCATTGAGCTTTAATATCTCTTATAAAGGTTTTGGAATGATTTAAAATAAGGAAACCTATGTGGTAAAATATTAATATAATAAAAATAAGGAAATCTGGATCACAGAAAATAGAATAGACTAGGACTGGAGAACACATAGGAGAAATCCTAATGTAAAGGCCACGTGAGTCTTCTGGCTAAACCTAAACAGATTGGTACGTATCTGGCATGGATTCTGATTACCATTGATACAACTGGTGTTAGCATGTTATATTGATTTTGCTTTCGATATTCAGTTTGGTAATTTCCTGTGTTACTACATTACCTGTCAGGGTATATTTAGAATGTCAGAAAAATGAATTAGAAGATTGACATTTAAAATAAAAGCTCATGAATGGAAAGAAGGTTCTCAGTAATAACGGTTATGTTGATAGTTGTCATTTTATTGAATGCTCATTTGCCAATCATGTAATATAATTGTTTGTCACATCTGTGATAAGGAATGGATGAGTTTTTTGTTGTTGTTCTTTTTTGTCTTGAAACTGACATTTGAATTCATATCAAGAGTAGAAAAAATTGATCAGGGGCTTTAATGGAGAACAAGGGAATGTGTACTGTCTCAGAAGCAAGATGGAGTTTGTTTAGGATAGAGCAGTGGTCCTCAAAGCATGGCACTCAAATGCATAGTATCAGTATTACCTGGGAAGTTACAGAAATGGAAATTTTCAAACCCCACATGAGACCTACTGAATCAAAATCTGGGGGTGGGGCCCAATAATCTGTGTTTTTCATCAGTCTTTCAGATGATTCTTTGAGAAACTGCTGAGATAGCAGATCCCACCCACAGTAGCGAATGTTAAGAATATGAAATAAGACTGAAAGAATAGTGTTACGTGTAATATTTAAGGTATTTAGTGACTGTTGGCATAATAGGGAAAGTTAAAGGGTTTCCAAATAATTTAAGGGTAAATAGAGGCAAAATAAAACCTTTCTCTAGTATTTTGATGATAAGAGAAAAGCTCAGGTTTAAGACGATGGCTTTTCTTGAGTAAGAGCAATCTGTCAAGAAAGAATAAAGAAAGAATTGAATGATAGATCTTAGAAGGTTTGGAATTCAAGTGTATCTATGAATAGTTATGTTATGAAGAACATATAAGGAGACAAAAAGAAGGAAAGAGATGGGGGCAGGATATTAAATTGTCTCTGAAAGCAGTGAGTGCCAAGGTTGAGAACCTCTCCTCTAAGAGAAGGAGAAATACTAGGCTCAGTTTTCTTTGAAGCAAACTTGTTTTCCATAATGTAAGAGACTAATCTCCTGCCCCACTCCTCCAAGACGGGGTTAATAAATAGAAAGAGTATGAACCATACAATTTTAGCATAATGGTTTTCAAACCTGAATTCACATCAGAGTCATCCATTGATCTTTAAAAAGTAAAATTATAAATATCTGAATTTCAATCTATATGTAAAAAAATTCTCAAATGATTCTAATTTTCACTTCTATTCTCTATTGAAATGGACTCTGTATCAAAATTCCATGGCTTTATCAGATCTTAGCCACCTGGAAGTGAAACAAAAACACTAACGAAGCAGGTGTGATGAGTGAAGCAGATTCTGGGATCCTAGACAACATCACTGAAGATGGTTTCTAAGCTATTTTAGGGACTCAAAAGAGGGAGCAAGTGAATAAATTGATCACACAACAGGGTTGGGTTAAGATAGTGTTCCATATATGTTGAACAGTAGAAACAAACAGATAGATACTAAGTTTGAAACGAATTTTGGAAATATAAAACTGTATGGACATGTTTACTGTTTGGATAGGAGTTATAGATGTCTGGTGTTATTCAGGGCAGTGCTATCCAATAAAAATGTGTGTGCCACATGCATGATTTTAATTTCTTAACTAATTTTTAATGAATTTTAATAATCTTTTATTTCACCCAGTATATACAAAATATTTAACATGCAATCAGTATTTTTAAAAATTGGCATTTTTTTTTTAGTAATAAATTTTCAAAATCATTGTGTGTTACATACTGATGGGATATCTCAATTCAGACTAGCCACGTTTCATGTACTTAGAAGCTACATTTGACTAGTGGTTACCATATTGGACAGTGCAGGTATAGGAATTCTAGGAGCAGAATTTTGGGCCATAGTAAACTGAAACCTGCAAAGATAATATAGCTTTGCGAAGGCCCTTTTCTCTAAAGTACAAAATAATTTTTTGCCTAAAAGCAGATTTTACTTTCATCAAACAGCCAAGTATTCTTTGCATTTAAACATATTTGGGATAACATTGGTAGAGGAGTTTTAAATATTGCTGTTTTTATTTTTAACCTGTGTTTTCATGTTACACTAATATTTTTTTTCTAATGTCCTTAAAGATGACTTCAGTACAATGGATTTGGGTTTTTTGTTGGTTTTAAAAAAATTTTTTCCAGATATTTTTAGATGAACTCCACGAACATGGACAACTGCATTCTATGTCATCTTGGATGGAATTGTATCCAACAATTAGTTCTGACATTAGATTCACTAATATGCTTGGTCAGCCGGGTGAGATTCTCTTCTTTCCTAACTTATAGTTATGATAGTAGCTGGAGTGGGCCAGAGGGGAAGGTGGTTGTATTGGGAAATGGGGGTGGGGGAGTGTGCTTTATTTTGTTTTATAAACAAAAAATAATAATTGCAGCTCTTTGGTTAGAGCTAGCTTTTGACTTCTTTAGTTTTTTCATTAGGATCAACTGCACTTGACCTTTTCAAGTTTTATGTTGAGGATCTTAAAGCACGTTATCATGATGAGAAAAAGATAATAAAAGACATCCTAAAGGTAAATAGTATACTATTAACTGTTAACCTGTGGCATATTTTAAAAATTGATATCATATTCTTTTGATATTTGTTATTAACAAGGTTTCTGTTTTTTAGGATAAAGGATTTGTAGTTGAAGTAAATACTACTTTTGAAGACTTCGTGGCAATAATCAGTTCAACTAAAAGATCAACCACATTAGATGCTGGAAATATTAAGTTGGCTTTTAATAGTGTAAGTTACCGTCTTTACTATTACAGACAACTCATTTAACAGTACGGTTTTTAATGTATTCAGCCAAAAGTAGGCTACTGAAATAAGGGAATATGACTAGGATTTCATAAAGTAGTAGTCTTTCAGGGTAATGTTAAAGAAAGTAATGTGTTTAGATGATGGGCTGATGTTAAGCTTCCTTTGTTTAAATTAACTGGTGTTATAAATTGGCCCTTAACTTATAAATGATGGGAGAAAACTTAAGAATAATTATTTCAATTAACAAAATTATAATTGCACTATTGTAACTGACTGAATATGATGTCTAAAAGTTACTAGAAAAGGCAGAAGCCCGTGAACGTGAAAGAGAAAAAGAGGAGGCTCGGAAGATGAAACGAAAAGAATCTGCATTTAAGAGTATGTTGAAACAAGCTACTCCTCCAATAGAATTGGATGCTGTCTGGGAAGATGTATGTATATTTGTAAATTTTTCATAATGAACTGTTACCTTTACAACTGAAGATAAAAATACTTTTAATTCCTTTTTATATTATAGCCACAAAAATAAGCTGAAGTTATTTGTAGAGTATATTAAATATATTGAGGGTATATTAAAAGTATGAAGCCAACTGTGGCTCTGCATTTAGGAATATTTGTTAAAAATGGTATAGACTTTAGAGGAAAGGAAATAATCTAGTAGACTTTGAGGGGACTGGGCTCTCACCATTTTCACTTGTGCTATGTTTCCTTTTAGTCATGTTGGTATTAATATATTTATTCCATATCTGAATTTTTCAGATTCGGGAGAGATTTGTAAAAGAGCCAGCATTTGAGGACATAACTCTAGAGTCTGAAAGAAAACGAATATTTAAAGATTTTATGCATGTGCTTGAGGTAATTTAAGTATTCTCATAATTGGTTGAAATGCAAAAATATATAAAAATATAAACAAAAATTAAGGAATTCAGAATGAACAAGTATGTTTCTTAAATTAGTGCTTTTATACAAATGTAGTTGCCTGGAATGGTTAGGGAATGTTTTTCTATAGAAACTGCTTTCAATGGAAACAAAGCTTGCGTGGGAATATAAAGATTTGTTTATGGAGACTGTCATGCAGGGTGTCATGCTGGGTCTTTGGTCCCGCTCCCCATATGAGAACGCAGGACATGGTGAGGCCAAAAAGGAACACCCACGGAGCCATAGGTAGGGGAGTCATACCACTATACTCTCGCTGGTGGCTGGGTTGGAGAGACAGGAAGCAGGAGCCACAGAAGCCGCAATCCACACTCCGCGCTTGCTAGCTCAGCCACGGCAGTTATATCAGCGGCTAATGGCTAACAGGCAACAGCCGATGGCCAAATAGTCACAGCTGATGACCATCTACTGCCCAAGCCAGCACCTTTCCATGTGAGGCTGAGAGCCTAGAAAATGCTCTCTGGGACTCTGTCCCCTCAGAGACTATTCATATTTTGACAGTATTTTAGGAATTGAACAGCCACATGTACTGACTACCATATTGCCCCTGAAAATAAGACCTAACTGGAAAACTAAGCCCTAGCATGATTTTTCAGGATGACATTCCCTGAACATAAGCCCTAATGTGTCTTATAGAGCAGAAATTAATATAAGACTGGTCTTATTTTGGGGGAAACAAGGTAGCAAACCTAAAAGAAAACTTACAATTATGTAAAGCAGATAAAAAAACAGCTTTTAAGCACATTTCAAATATACTACGTTAGATGTGTTGAAAACTCAGCAAGGTTCTGAAAAAAATGAAATTAGTACATTTTTGTTGGAATAGGTAATGATAAAATTCCAAGTTACTCCGTTAGCTGAATAAGAGTATTTTGATGAAGATTTTAAGGTAGGCACTTGTATATAATAAATATGCTAAATGGACCAGTTATTATTGAATAATTATTGAATAATATTTGGTGCCTATGTGGGCCAGGTACTGCTCTAATTGTTAAATAAATATTACGTGTATGAACTTAATTCTCACAACAATCCTGTGAAGTTACAGATGAGTAAGCTGAGGCAGAGAAAAATAATTTGCAGGGGGGTTTCCAACCCAAGCTCTTTGACTATAGCAGGGGTGTCCAAACTGCAGCCCGCGGGCCAACTGTGGCCCATGATCCATTGTTAATTGGCCCGCAGCAAATGCCAAAAATATATTAGTTTACTTAAACCAGGCGAGGCAATACGTACTTCAGCTCGAGTGAGTGGCCTGGCTGTTTTACCACATCTGGCCCTTGGTGAAAAACGTTGAAAAAAGTTTGGACACCCCTGGACTATAGGGTCAGTATTTTTCACAAACATGCTATGCTGCCAGTTATATACAAACTAATACTTTACAAACAAGCTGAAAGCTGGCACGTATTTATTATTACAAAGTTGCATGGTCATTGGGCATAGGTCACTTATTTCATTGTATTTACTCTTCTTGAGTATCAATGTTGACAGCAGTTTGCTCTGTTAATATAGTCACATATACCCTGTATTACTTTCCAGCTGCCTCTAGATTTAGTCCTGTAGACCTCTAAAACTTTTCTATTCAAAGTGTGTTTCAGGCTAGCAACATCTGTATTACCTGGGAGCTTGTTAGAAATGCAGATCTCAGACCCCATCAGTAGAAATCTGCATCAGAGTCATCGTTTGTACAAGGTTTTCAAGCGTTAGCATGTACATTTAATTTTGAGAAGCTGTACCCTGGGTAGTGTCTTAACATTTTCTCCTTGATTTAAGAATCTCTAATAACATTCTTTCATTGTCTGTGCTGGAGGTAAAGTGGTGAGGTCATAAATGGAGATGGTGGTATAGGGAAGGGCTGAACGCATTAGAATAGGTCTCTGTACCCAATAATCTGGCCTTGAGGTAGAAAAGGAAGAAGAGTCAGTATTCAGTGACATACAGAAAAAAAATTAGAATCACTTCTGAGCCAGATTTTCCATTTCCACTTGTAAACTGAAGCTGAATTCATTTTCAAAGCCATAGAAATGTTGGGGCAGGGAGGTTTTACAGCAGCATTCTCCCTTTCCTAGTAGCCTGATAGTTTTAATAAAAGGGTTCAAGTCCACAGACATTTCTTTTTCTGATTTCATGTGGGATTAGATTGCCTGTGGATGGATGTTTTAAGTTTGACTAGGGAGGGAATGCTTCTGTCAAAAGAGTCCTCAATTTTGTATTTGTTTTGAGAACAGCCTGGTTAATATTAGTTCAAGGACAAGTCTGAGATAGTTCTTTATCATGGTGCTGAGCCATCAGATAAACCATATCTGAATGTAATTGTATTTCATGGTTTTTGAAAGCAGTATGACTATTCTGCAAATTATACCTTTCTGGAGTGTGTCGATTATCCCTACTAACTCACACCATTCTCATTCCTATGAAGTACTTTCTTTATTAATACTTCTTAACGTTGTTGTGTTTAGGTATCACAATGAGTGGTTATAAAATGGTTAAGAAGGAACACAAAATAACATTTTAAGCAAATTTAATAGTTTGCGCAGTTTCAAGGGGGTACATCCTAAATATGCAAAATGGAGTTTAAGAACTTGTATAGCTTTTTAAAATTCTTTATGATCTACTGTCTAAAGTAAACATAAACTTTGAAATTTTCTTTTTGTTTTGCCCCTGTAGCATGAATGTCAGCATCATCATTCAAAGAACAAGAAACATTCTAAAAAATCTAAAAAACATCACAGGAAACGTTCCCGCTCTCGATCGGTAAGGAAGTTTATTAGATGGCACCATAAGTGTACTGAAATATTTGTTAGCATCATTATGAATGAAGTTAATTGTGTTGTTTAGGGATCAGATTCAGATGATGATGACAGCCATTCAAAGAAAAAAAGACAGCGATCAGAGTCTCGTTCTGCTTCAGAACATTCTTCTAGTGCTGAATCTGGTAAGCATATCTTTTAACTTGAGTACAGTTATTGACACTTGAATGTTCTCAAATTCTGACACTTTCTCCTTTTCATGCTGTTTAGAGAGAAGTTACAAGAAGTCAAAAAAACATAAGAAGAAAAGCAAGAAGAGGAGACATAAATCTGTAAGCAAGCCTTTACTATTTACACTAGGCGTTTGTCCTTAACTTCCTTGTGGCAGTAGAACTTTTCTCTGTCTAGTCATATATATATATATATATATATATATATATATATATATATATATATATATATATATACATACACACACACACACACAAACATATACACATATACATATACACATATACATATATATATATATATACTCCAATACAGTTTAGGTGGGCACCTAAACTTAAGAGCTTGATAGTTGATCTGTGTCTTAAATCTTCCATTAGTATCTTTTTGGTGAGCTTTGGAAAAAAAAAATATATCTATCTATATCTATATAGATATAGATAGATATAGATATAGATATAGATACAGATACACACCATTGTTAAGCTTTCCACACTGGGTTTTTCAAGTGATCCTAGAGAAAGATGCAACTGTGTGTGTTTTATGTATGTATTACAGCTGTTGTTGAGAACCCCAAGTTTAAATGCTTAACTCCTTCCTCTACTCTAGAGCTTTTTCTCAATGTAAGAGCCTGGGTGTTAACCACAGATCTGTTGAATGAGGTTTTTTTATGCTGCTCAATTGAATTTGTGCATATCTAATGAAGGACTGCTTATTTAGGCACTGACATTACATTTTAAATAATTCCTGCTTCTCAGTAGCAATTTTGAGGAAAGAATTTTATTATACAGCCGTCAATCTAGTATGTGATTAAGTTAATCACAACAGTCTATATACATACCTAAATAAATAAGCCAATATTTTATTGGATTGGTAGAAAATGTAATACCTGGGTGCATTTACGTAATAGATATAATCCTATCTTAAGTATACCTTCATCCCTAATTTAGTGAAACTCTTTTAGTGGTGTATATTACCCTATTAGAATGTCATTCTTCCCAAAGAAAAAAATCACTCTCTCCATGAATCTTGAAAATGTTATAGAACGCTTGAGCTTAACAATTTAAATTTCACCACTCTGGGAACATACACTCTGTTACATGTGGATTTTCTTAAATATTATCTATATAGGGATTTTTAAAAATAGAATGATGTCTCTGTGAAATTCTAACATTTTCTATTTACACAGGATTCTCCAGAGTCAGATGCTGAACGAGAGAAGGATAAAAAAGAAAAAGACCGGGAAAGCGAAAAAGACAGAACTAGACAAAGATCGGAATCAAAACACAAATCACCTAAGAAAAAGACTGGAAAGGATTCTGTAAGTACTTAGAATTCTTTCATACCTGTATTTTCAAAATACAAAAATGGATACTATGGTTAAATCTATGATGGTGTTTAGTGTTTGTTTAGGTCTGCTACCATTAGAGAAAACAATGAAAATTCAGTTAACTACCTTTCGTACAAAAGCTTTTTGGTATATATGGTCATAAATGACCCGATTTCAGTGTCCAAAATTTTGCATTGCTTGAAGAAATAACAGCATTCCATAACTATTATTTTAACTCACTAAGAAAGGATATGGTCTTTTGCTTTGTGCTTGTGAGAAGTGCCATTGGACATTTTCTACCTAACTATTTAAGGAATATAAAATTTAAGACTCAAATCGGGTTCTCTGTCCAGATGTTCACAGTTGTCACTGTTATTAAATTCAGTTTCAAAAGGTATCCAGTAACTTTTAGAAATAATCATTGGAGGAAAGTGAGGGCAAATGGACAGAAGAGGGCTATAAGCCTAAGTTAAAGTAGTCCTTATTTTCCCATATGCATGTGTATGCACGTGTATATGAACACAATCAATCACACAAGCCTTCTTAACCTAGCCATTCCTTCCGCAAGTGCTGTGGGCTTAGCAAGGGTAATGCCTCTGAAGCACCAGTGGAGAGTTTAAACTATGTAGGTAAACCCTGGCCCTCCCTTTGGATATTCTGATTCAGTTGCTATTGGGTGGAGGGTTTTTTAAATGCTGCACTGGTGAATCTGATGGACTTCTTTGATGAAAAATTAGTATTTTCCTCTATGCCTATTAGCAGCTTAACTATTCCTTCCTTACTATAGGTTCAAGGAAATCCCTGAAGGGAAGGAAGATAGGTGAATTTCACTTTTCAAAGGTGGTTTTTTTGTGTTGTTTTTTTTTAATGGTTTCTTCAGCCAAGGTCTTGACCTGCTCATAAATCTTGAATGTTTATCTTGGCACAGTAGTGTGCTTAAAGCATACTTTTTTTATTATATAAAACACTTAGAAGACAATCTAGAATCTGCAAAATTAGCAAGAGTGCAGTGCTTAGGAAATGAACAGCCAGCTTCCATTAAATGGAAACAAGATGTTTCATATTCAGTTGTATAAGAGGAAGAAAAAGAAACTAGTGTGTACCATCATGCCTGATTAACATCTTAATGTTAACTAAAAGCACCATATACAAGTCTAATTCTAAGTTAAGGATTTCTCCTACTTTTGCCTACCCATTGACAGGCTTTTGGGAAAGAGATCAGCCATTTAAACCCTGTGATGTGTCTGTTTCTGTGAAAGAGAATCCATGTAGATTTTGGATTCTTTTTTTCAAAAGTTCATTACTACTTGCCCTGTTGAGTACTAATGTAAATGTAATTATATTTAATGTCTTTTCAGGGTAATTGGGATACTTCTGGCAGTGAACTGAGTGAAGGGGAATTGGAAAAGCGCAGAAGGACCCTTTTGGAGCAACTGGATGATGATCAATAAATTATACCAAATATATGTTTACAGTATGATTTAAAGTCTAATTTTGACCAGGGACTCTATTTTAAAGTTCAATTGAAGTAACACTGGGTTTTAATTATACACAGGAAAAAAAAGTGCATTTAAGTATTGTTATTGTGGACTTTATAAAAGCAAAGGAAATTGAAAATAACTTTCGATTCTGTATCAAGAATCATATTTTCATAGTCATAACTGTCTTTCTGTGACCCTTTCATAGGGCACTGCAGAATGGATTAAAGGTGGCAATTTACTGATACCTGCAGATGTCTCTACTTTGTTCTAAAGTCTTAAGTCATGAGGTGATTTGATTTACTTTATAAAGTTGGATTTTGAAGATATGAGAAAACTTTTTTGATATCTAGTAGTACAAAAAAGGCACCAGCAACTGACTGATAAAACCGCTTTTTTGTGCACTACCCAACTGGTTAAAGCCGATAGGATCTTTTATGGTGAACCCAGAAATAGGTGTTCGTAATGGAAACCTGGTAGACCCTTAACTATACTGGTGCCAATGAGCACTACTATAATAAAGCCACCATTATTTTTTATGAAACACCTGAATCCATTTTAAAAAGGCTATTGTGAGGGCATTATTTTGAGGTGATGTTTAAAACGTTAACATCAAATCAAATTGTAAATTAGTTTAAATATATTGCCTTAAGGACCTACTAAAGAATGTGCCACCAAACTTTAAGTGATAGTTGCAATACCCTTGTCTAAAACAAAAATCAATGTTGACTTAAACATTTCCTTTAACAATTGTCTTTTTTTTTTTTAGTCCAATCTTTCTCTTGCTTTTTTTCATTGAGGAAGTCTTTTACCTTCCCTACTCACTGAAAAGTATTGACTTCGTGGTACACATTCTAAAGCATTTCTGATTTGAATATTTTTGTACATTTTTATCAATTATTAAACCTTCTCTTCTAGCGTGTACTAGTATTTATTTCTATGTAAACTGCTCAGCTCTGAAAAAAAAAATTGTATGATCATTTAAAGATAGATACTAAATCCCTGAAATTTTGCTTCCTTTACCACATAGTTAGGTTACTTTCCTTTTTTAATATTTAAGACTATCATAAATTAGTGCATTTGAGGCCCCTACTCTTGTTTTTGACTATGAATTTCCTATAGAATACTTTAGAGAGGCAATGGTTTGGAGCTAGAATACTATTTACATGCTAACTTTTGAAGGTTGGTAATGTAATTTATACTATATTCCTTCAGTGCAGGAGATTTTTTTTTAAATAGTAAATTTTAGCACATAATCTTTGGTATTATCTTAGGTATTTTTTTATTTTGGAACTTTGAGCGATCCTATTGCAAGTTGGGATTTAGAAGGACAAACAGTTCATTTTATTTTTCCTTTACGATGCTAATGAATTTGAAAGTGGGACTGACCAGGATGACTTTCCCATCCTTGCTCCCTGTTTCAACTAAATCTTCTGTGCACTGTTGAAAGCATCCCCTTCCCCAAAAGTGGGTGGTGGGGATTGTTTCTAAACTTCTCTGCCAAGTCATTTTTCTGCTGTGAAATATGACATGACTTTGTAGAAAGTTAGAATCATTATCTGTAGAAAATGTGAAATAATCAGGTTGCTTGCTTGGGTCTCCTATTGTATATTAGAATGAAAACATACAACAGCTTTGGCGACAGGGAGTTGCCCAGACTTAATTTTCTGACGTCCCATTGTAATGATAGTTAATATTGCCAATCATGTCTAACACTTGACATGGATGTCAGTGGTAGAATCTTTAAAATAAACCTACAATATTGGCAGAAATATTAGTGATGTTTCACAAGAGAATTTGGAATCTGTAACATGTTTTAATTCTATGAATGATGATTTTTTAAACTACAACTTTAAAGTTTTGATTTTTCTATTTAAATAAAAAGCTATTGATGTGTTTTAGCATGTCCTCAAAATAGATTTCTGTATTTCTTATAGAGATACTGTCATATCACAACCTCAAATCCCTACAAAACAATACAAATTCAAGTTTCCCTGTAGTTCACCCGTGAAAATTATTTGATCTAAAAGCAAAACTTGTGAACAAATTACAACTCAAAATACAACCTTGTTATAAAAGGTGTAATTCAAATGACTGTAATCCTTGTCTACCACCCTTTGATGATTTCATCAAATGAGAGTGAGTTGCCAGAAAGATACTGTACAGTCTGAAGGCACAGGTGATGCAAAGATTTTATTAAAGCAAGAGTTCTGTGTGAATATTTTGACCAATTAAAGATTTAGGTTTCTAAATCTTCAGTCTGGTAAAAGCTGAAATGTCTTGAATACTGGTTTTGTTATAATTGAACAGATGTTGAAACAGGAGTTTGAACAAATGTGGTCAAACAGGAAAGTGTGTTTATTTTCAGATGAGGGGAATTTATAATTTTCACTTGAGTCTCAGACTTAGGTAAATGTTGAGGGTTTATCTTCCCTCATTACTATTAATATTAATTAATGGGATTAAATTCACATACATTTAAGATCATACTTAATAGTCAAAATAAGAACTCCAAATATTTGATGTTTTTATTTTCTCCCAGTTAAGTATGAAGAATGCACTGCACGTTTCCCAAGTGTAATTAAATAACTTAGTGCTTTCAAATAAAAGCAGTGGTCCCACATTTTTTTAACATTGTAATGATGTTTCATTATGATCCAAAGTAGCTCTAGCATATAGATTATTCATGTTTTTCAACAATAAAAACATTTTATGCCTCCCAGTAAATTTGAAAATAAAGTATCATAGCTATTCTTTTTTTGACTTTTGCTAATTTGGCCTCATTTTATACAAGTATGACAAGGATTGGCCTAGAGTAAGGGAATCTTAATTCATAGTGGTAGAGTGAAGAAACTGAAAACTAAAACATTAGTGTAAATTTTTCTGCAAAGAAGGTCCATAGTTTTCATTCAGTTATTAAAGGGCCTGTGTCCTGTGTTAAGAAGCATTTGCCTAGATGTTCTGGTTTTCTTCCAGTGTTCATGGGCAACTGAGTGCTGACTAAACAGCCACTTTTATTGCATCTAGAAAGCGGTAGCTCCTTTTATATACAACTTTTTTTTTAAGCCTAGATGCTATTTAAGAGAGAATGGTGGCTAATCAAATAGGGAAGAGTGATGAATGCTTTTTAAAACTTCATAGGATATTTAAGCATATTATGTAATTTAAATGTAAATTACAAAAGTAAAGAACTAAGTAAACATTTCTAAAAGCAAAATCAGGCAAAGCACATTAATTCCTTATATCTTAAATCTGAGACTTCCCTTGGGGATGTATCTCTCAATACGAGGCAGAATTTTATTTCTTTTACATTCTCTAGGTAAACCTGCACTAATTTCACATAAAACGACGTTATGAGTAATTGTCGTGGAACTGTGTTCTAATAGGTTTATAATAATAATAGGCATATAATCTCATTCTGTGGTTCTGGTAATACCAGTTTAATAATTCTTACCTTCCTTGTTCTTACCTTGCTCTTAAGTTTTCTATTCCTTTGACTTCAATGATGGTCTGCTTCCTGTGGACAGGGATTTGTGTTTCATTGACTGCTGTATTTTGTGGATTAGTACAGTGCCTGGCACATAGTAGGTATCTATTGAATGAATGTAAAATATTAGTTGGCAGATGTACTCAGCCAGCATCCACGATACCATCATCTATTAAAGGGCTTGAAAAAGCATCATTGCAATAAATCATACTAACCCACAACTAAAGCCACATACATAATTGAAGTGCACTGAAGATAAGTTATAGTGACTATACCTTTACTGTTACTTCAGAAAAGTCCAAAAGCTTGTTAGTGAGAACTTACAACTTTCATGTGGTTTTTGAGTAGGAAAGGAAATCTTCTGTAATGATTTGAAATATACCTTATTGTATTCATAAATTAGTATTACGCAATAGTATCAGGTTGGTGCAAAAGTAATTGGTGGTTTAAAAGGTTAAAATAATTGCCAAAGACGCAATTACTTTTGCACCAACCTAATTGTTTAAAAAGAGTAACTTTTCTTGGAGGAGCTAACATTTAGGTAGATCAGAGTTGGTCCTTAAAAGCCCTAATGGACACAATAGCAAAATTTCTATTTAAATTCTAAGCTGAGAACTAATTTCAGGCTCTTTTTGACAAAGGGGTCAAGAATGGTGACATGAGACAGGCACTTAAATGTTATTGGAGCTGACAATGGTGAGGTGGGTAGTGGGAAGATTTTGCCCTACTTATCCACACACTTCCCCCCTAGCCCTCCATTTTGTTTAGCTTCTCTACCTGGCCTAACTTCCTTAATTGCAGTAGATTTTGTTTTTTAAACTTGCTATATAAAGACTGCTTTCCTGATTCGGGATCTAGTTCTCATTGTTAGTGATTGATAATTGACTGTTAATTTGGTAACTGCGCTAGGTATAAGGTTGACATTTGCATATCAGGGGAACTGACTAACTCCCCCAGCCCCCGTTTTTAATCATAGACTGTGAAACAATGGCTGCCTAATCAGATTCAAAGTAAGCCATTTCTTGATGCCCTTTTATGCTGTTCTTTGGGGTATCTAAATGTGCTGTTTATAAACATTTTTTGTTTGGTCCTGCCGGCAAACTTTTTTGGTAGGTGTTGGTCTCTTGCCTACCTCTACAACTAAACTGAAGACTTGTTCTGAAAGGTGAGTAACGGGGAACAAGGTTTCTATGTTCTGTGTTTGTAATTACCAGATTTTCTCTTCTGTTTATATATTGTTCTGATGTAAAGAACTTTATAGTTATATAAAATTAGACCTTTTGTAAATAAATATAATTTATTAGAAACAAATGACACCTTTTACTAAATAAGTTGTTTGTGTCGACTTTCACCTTGAAGCATGTCACGCAGCAGTTCTGTGCTGTGAGGTGCTAGTTGCCCACATTGTTTTCTCAGTGTACTACTTTATAAAAAAATCGAAAAAAGTATATTAATACTTCACGCATTTGTTTTTTGCTTCAAATTTCCTGGAAAACTAATACATTAAGCCTTTTGTATGAACTGGGACGATAGTATATTCATCTTTGCAGACATTTCTGATACAATTTAGGAAACAGGTGCCTTAAGGCTAAGAAGAGTTTTATCCAATATTAAAATGAATAGGTATGTGAATTATAAAACTAATGTAAAAGCATATCTTCCAGTGCAAAATGAGGTAATTCTACAAAATCCAGTATATAGAACCAGCAGAGTCTGGTGGATATCAAGCTCCATTCTGTGCTAGGTAGTGTTGAGTCAGCAGGCTCACGGGGCTTTCATTGCAGTGAAGTTTAGTACATTAGGACTTTTTCAGTTAGAGATTTGGGAGTGGAGAACTAGACTAGAGGACTTAATTTTGAGTCATTGGTAAACATCTTTAAAAATGGATGTTACTGGTATATAATGCCCTTGATCCTAACCTCATTTGAACTCATTCCTGTAGTTTGGGTTTGAAAACATTCAGAATTTGTATATTAAAGGCCTGATTTCTTTCACCATGAGGAACGTTGTCCTTGTGTGAAACCAACTGGAGATTCTTACTGCTGAACTTAATTTCTCCCCCTATTTATAAAATAAAGCTTCAACTGCACTGTATGACTGGTACAGTGGGAAGGGCACTGGATTGGGAACAGACTAATGAAACAATGAGTTAAGTGACAAGTTTACACCCCTCTCAGTTGTTTTTTAGCCACTTGTGTAATTTTCTAAAATACAAATTTCCTCGCTTCCCTAGAAAGAATATACTAAAAACAATTTACTACACTTTTCTGATGACTTGCAGTTGTTATTACAATGATAACTGGAAAGAATAAGTTAAAAGGTATGATTTTGGAGCTGTATATCCCTCACTATCAAAATCTATTTGATTCCTTTCTTCCATACGGCAAGTGCTCAAGAGTTTGTATAGGAAGGCATTTCACTTAAAATTTACCAAGTATATTTAGATTCTGAGTTTAACTAGCAAGACACTTTGTAGAATAAGTATACATAAAACTGGCAAAACCCCTAAAATATATCAAAAGACTACAACGTATTACAGAATAGTAGTGTAAATAGTTTATTTGCTCATATGCCATGAAAAGACCAGAAAAGTAACATGAACTGCTTTTATAAAACATTTCTAATATTGCTAAGAAGCAGGCCCATTAATAGACAAACAGAAAAGAACATGCCAACATTGCTGTCTATTTGTAGATTAATAAATAGGCAATTATTTTAATATATGCTCATCAGCACTGAGCTTTGGAAAACAGCTGCTTGTGGTAAAGAACCAAACTACTTGTGTTGTGTATCTCTTGGTTGAGTTGCTTTTTTCATCAAAATGAATGCTGAGTCAACAGACAGAATCTTGGCATGTTCTTTTTAAAGTACACGTTTATGAAAATGTGCTGGCAGGTGGCAGTTTAAAAGCAATCTTGATGTAAATAGGTATGCTAAAGTGAAATGTTAACTGATCCCTAAACTGTCCTTGTAGTTAAATATATATATTAAAAAAAAAACTATAAGTTAAAATAACATTCAGATTGTATAGCATAGGCTGATGCATTTTTAAACAATATTTACAATATTACCCAGAGGCTTAGGTGGGAATTAAAGAGAAGTGTAAAAACCATAAAAAACTGCACCAATTTTATAGCAAAATATCTGTACATTTAAAAAGAGATCATATAACTACACATTATCCAAGGAAAATTGGACCTTCACCAAGGAGTTCACATAAGCACAACATAAAATAAGAAATTCAGTGGTTAAATACTATACAATAAACTTTACAATTAATATATTGATGTAATGTACCAAGAAGGTAAGCCAGAAGCAGAATGTGTATTATGAAAAGTACAAATTAGCTTCAGTCCAGTTTTTGACTTTGGAATGGATCAAGTGCCCTGCCAGAGAGGAAGGAAAAATAACTGACTTAGTTGGCCATTTAGTCTCATTAAATATCATTTAAACTTAATCCCAATGTGAATATTTTAGCAACTTAATTGCAATTCCCCATAAAGTAATCTGGGAAATACAACTCCTTAGCTTTGATACATGATGCCAAGTATATCTTCTCCAATTTACAGAAAGAAAGGGGGTGGAGGGGAACGATTGTCAGAGGAGCGTAAGGCCAGGTTGCTACCACTATTAGCAGAAGTAATCTTGAGTACTTGATAGAGCTAGTGAACTTCTCCCTGGCTAGCAAGGCACCAATTTCTGTTCCCAGGTTTAACCCATAATGGTCCTCAGAAATCCTAATACTGATTACTGAGATGTTAAGTTTAGTGCTAATTAATAAATACATTTGCATTATTTTTAAAGCTGCCTCTAGCTGAAGAACACAGTATTGTAAATAAGTTTTATACAACATTTGTATGCCAGCATATCCTTGCATTCATACTGGTGAATCTCTCACAGGGCATCGTACCCTAGCACAGAAGTAGTGAAATGGAACAATTGAGTGACTTCTCCTGTGCTACTGCAATTGCATCCTGTTTGTACTTTGCTGGGGCTTGGTTATGGACAGGAGTTCATCGTGTGACTTTTTCCTTCTTCCATGTTGCAAGCCCTTAAAATTACAAAGTTGGCAGGTATGGCTGAAACACAAAATTCCTTAAGAGACATCTGAGCAAAGAAAGCCCACAGCAGATGCATCCATGTTATTTACAACTTATCAGGAAACCAGGGTGGGCCATCATGGGATAGTCACAATGGCAAGTAATGCATGTAATACGAAATTTACAATTTGATTAAAAAATTGGATAACAGTGGTGTAAAAAGATACCTAATCAAATCAAATCCTATTGCTTTGATTAATCTGAGCAGGTACTTCCACATTTAGGCACTTGTTAACAAAGGTTGAAAGGAGAGCCCATCATTTTAAAATTCCTATGTTTGCTAAATCTGAGCCCTTAGAATATTTTCTCTATTTTCAAGGCTGCAGTTAAATGGTAGCATATCAAGTTCATGTGGGTGGTTTCTTTCGCGCACACCCTCTATTCATACAGGCAAGTCTCAGGTTCACATGGTTATTTCGGCACCATTAACAGAACGCAAGTTCTGATCATCAAAGCGCCGCCTGACACTTCTCCTCACCGCATCGGCTCGTCTGTATGGTTGGTTTCTAAGATCTGTAAAGAGGAAAGCACCAATAAGAGAATTGCAACATTTAAAGTCCTGGGTCTAAGCAAGACAAAGGCCAGCTGGCAGCCAATCAAAGCAGCTTGTGTAGAAGAGTCAGCTAAGGGGCCCTTCAAACTCACTTGAGTATTTGAGCCAAAAACATGTACTCTGCCCTCAATATTTACAGTCAAAATAGGATGTAATACTGGTGGGATTCTGGGACTTCCAGGAAAATACACAGGAGAGGAGATTGCTTCTGTCACTGGCCAGAGAGTCTAGCTAGCTGAAGCCTTATTTTGAAATATTTCCTAACCTGAAAAAAACTAAGGCTTAGGTGTTTTTTGGGTTTTTGGGTTTTTGGGGTTTTCCTTTCCTTCTGGAAACCTGAATACAAACAATAATTGCAATGAATTTTAAACTGCAATACTAAAAATAACAACTGCCCTTTTCTCATCTGAAGTTTTAATAAAGGAAGGAACATATGCTTAGTTTGCAGACACAGGTTCGATTATTTTTATCCATTAGCTAAGGTCAGTTTTTTTGTTGTGTGAATTAGAAACATAATTTAGCTCAATTAACCACTAAATTAATCACGAAATCAAAATAATATTCCATTTCTGAACATTCTTTGCTGCCACCCAATTATTTTTTTATTCATTAGAGGGGAGAAATGCAGGCCCTCCTGCATTCTCCAATTGGTATTGCGAATGCACAGAATATCTAACATTGAAATTTTTTTAAAAAATGCCTTGTTGAATGAATCAACCACTACATATCAGTTCAAGCAGGCATTGTTCTAGAGGGATAAAGTGGGGTGAACAAGGAATTTTTTTTTTTTTTTTTTTTTAAACAAGGAATTTTATGTAAGCACTCTGAGTATGAAAGCATGCTTTCTTGATGAATAAGACAGGTAACCTGTTGACAGAGTCAGGGCATAGTGAAAAAGCAGGTTTCATACTTCTTCCCCTTGTTTTGTTTAATTACTATGTTTCCTTCGTTAACTTAGTATTCTTGACTTCTGTTAGGAAACATTCTACATTTAGAAAGGGAAACACAAACAAATAACATTTAAGCCAGACTGAAATCGCTTTTATCTCTTCACCTACTCAGTAGACTGAAAAGTGGAACTGAGGGGCCATACCTGGCCCAAGAATGTTTGGTCCCAACTTATATTTAATTCATTAATTTCCTAGTAACTAACATAAAAACCAGGGTTTCTGACTTCTCTTCTAAAATGGGGGATTTGGTAATACTGGGCCCAAATTCTTACATGGCAAAAACAAGCTGGAGCTGAGTGAGTGCTGAGAACAATGCTCTCAGGTTCAGCACAGAACCTACCAGCTCCTGATTCACTGGAATTTGGGACCTTGCCCAACTCCTAAATTGAAGCAAAGTATAGTTTTGCATACAGTCCCCTGGAGCCTCTGCTTCCTGGCCCAGAGGTAAGGGACGGTCAGAAGTCCACTTTTACCAAAGACATGCAGTGACCTGCAGCTCTGTGATTCCTGAGTCCTCTGAGAAATTAGTTTTAAAGATCTAATCCTTCAAAGGTTACAGATCCTGTTCCCTGGCCAGGACTGGCTCTCAATTTCTTCAGATAAAAGGGGTGAACTGAATAACTCAAAGGCCAAGAAGGGGGTAAGGGAAGGACAGCCTAGCACCCAAAGCAATCACAATCACCAGCAAAAACCCTCGCCCAAGCCATCACACTTGAGAACATGGAAGCAGGCCAGAGGGAGTCCAACAGAGAGGCTCAGCTTCACATCGTTGGGAAGTGAGGTACACAGACTTCTCCCTGGTCAGACTCGCACCAGTATTACCCTCAGCCACAGATTGAAACCATCGATGTGCATACAGAGAGAGGAGGAAGCTAAGTAAAAAGTGATGCTTGCCAGCTCTGTGTATCCTCCACCACCGGTGTGCTAGAAGAAATCCTTACCCTCGAGTGAACATTTGGAAATTTAGTGATATTATTCTTCTTTAAAGCTAAACAGAAACAAAAACAAAAACACAAAATGATGGTTAAGTAAAAATGGGATGAAAATGGAAAGCAATTCAACTTAGTGCTTAACATTCCTGGGCACGTTAGCCAACAGAGGAAGAAAGTGGGAGGCCATTTACCATGAGGTGTTAGATAAAACAAGGGAAGGATGAGAGTGTCTTCCCACCCAGCTCGCTGACCACCCAGATCCAAGCTGCTTTGAAGTTTGGCTCCAGAACCATAGATAGTTCAGCAGCAAAACCGACAGTCAACATTAGCCAAGGAGATGAAAGTTTCTAGCCTTGTTAATAAGCACTGGTGGGTAAGTACACCGCAGAGCAGGCAACAACATACCATGTACTTTGATATCTTCAGAGACAGAGGAACATATGTGACAAGTGCAATTATAAAAGAGTTAATGCCACAAAATAAAAACGTCCCCAGTTCCATGTCAATCTCAGCATGGGAATCAAACAATAGCTATTTCCATTTAGAGTATATACTTCCCTTGTCTCTTTTCTAATCAATTGGGCACTGCAGAGAAGTTCGTTTCTTATCTAGGCATTAGGAACTAAGTCCAGCCTTCTTGGGAAAATTTGATCATTTTATTTCAAACTCTTAACAGTGCAGTGGCATTTTCTGATGATAGGTATTTGCTATTAGTATTCTGGTGCCACCATCCTGACCAAAGAAGCAGGTCCAGATATGACCTCATCGCAGAAGAAATACCCTGGGTTTGACATGGAACACAGACACCAGGGAAGAAGCATGAATGAGATGAAGACGGTGAGGAGCTCCTAAGCCTCTGTTTTTCACTTCCTGACACACAGCCTTACTCCAATAATGGAATTGCTGATAGCTGAACTTGGGCTTGACACTCAGATGGAAAACAAGTGAGTATAAAGCTATGGATTGCCTATATCCGTTTATACAGACTTCTAGGTCAAAAAAGCTCCCTGTGTTAAGCTCGTTCCTTGAGTTCCATTACACTGTGGACGGCGGCCATGGACTGCATACGACAGTTAAGGCCCAATCTACAGCTGTGCATAGTTTCCAGTTCCTTCTGAAAATCACTCTGCAACTTTAGAGCACCCTGCATTCCTGAGTGCTTGTATAGCAGCTCACTTTACTATCAAAGCATGTTCAATGAGTACGAAAAGAAGGCTGGTTTAATATCTGTAAACCTATTAGAACACAGTAAGTGTTCAATAAACGTTAGGTACAGCAGTTACTGCTATTCATGACTACCACTTTTTGTTTAAAGGTTATTAGCCCAAAAATCTTATTAGCAACATAGTTGGTCCCAATCCTGATTCTCCAAGAAGTGTTCTATTTACTACTCTGAAAATTTCTGCAAGCAATTCTATTAATTCAGCTCCTAAACATCCAGACGGTCACAGCTACGTGGATTCTTATACGTACTGAAAGTTGCAGCGAGCAAGCAGTTATGACTGAATCGCAAACCCATGCAGCATGACGACAACATACAACACAACACGGTGGAGATGGCACTTCCATGCTAGCATGTTGGGTGGCCCTGACAGACACACAGGGGGTCATAAGAGGTCAAAAAATCTGGAGCAACCTTTTAAGAGCGTCAGGTGAGAAAGAGTAATAGTTTAGTAATGGTATTCCTCAGTGAGAACCGGTTCGCAGAAAAATCGAGAGCCACGCTTGGCGGTGCGAGCAGTGAAGGGCACAGTCTTCAGCACTGCATCAAAAACGACAGCCGAACAAGACAAAGAGAAGAGAATGACAAGCCAAGATCTAGTGCATTAGTACACAGTTAGTGCCTTGTTAATCACATCGGGGGACAGGGAGGGGAGGCGGGAGGAGAGGGACAAAGCAATAGACACCCGAGTGAGTGCATGGAATCTGAAAGAGGTACTCAGTCTAGGGCTTGGTGGTAGGTGAAAAGTGGAAAATAGTCCTAGGAGAATAAACAATGCTCCTTAAGCAGATATTCACTGTCCTCTCCAATTGTAGATGTATGATCAGGGCAGGCAAACAGAAACTGTACATTTCGTTCATTTTATAAGCCAGGTGTCATTGAGAGCAAGAACAGACTGACAGAAAAGGAACTCTACGTTCTTAATGTGAGAGGCTGGCCACTTCCCTAGGTGTCAGTAATCTTAATCAGGGCACCTAAAGTAAGAGGTGCTCACCCAAGGAGGACTGCTCCTGGTCTTGCTCAGAGCAGAGCTTTTGCATCAACGCAGGGAGGCAAGGAGAGATGCTAAAAATAATGAAGGCTTTACCTGGGGGCTACCTGCAAGGCACTGCACGCGAACATTAAGACACCGGCAGGCCAATATATGGAGAAATCACCTGTACTGTACCGTATATAAGGACTGGCATTTTCACCAGCCACTTACCTATCTTCTCAAAACCTACACTGCTTTACTCCGGGCTAGGAACTCTTTATTGACTTCCTTTTTAGTGATTTATTTACTTATTCTATTTCCTTGGGTCTGATCTGATGAAAAAAATGTGTGCTTTTGGCAGTTTGGATCCTTATTTACAATGCTGACTAAGCTATTACGAAGAAATGAGAAGTCAAAAGTGGAAGAGTTAAAAAAAAAAAATCCAAGAGTTTTAAAAAATTAGGACAATTGGGAACACTTCCTTGATATTTGATATCGAGGGAAGTGTTAGTTTAGGAGGTGTGTAATAATGGTATGATGGGTATATTTGCTTTACTAAAGAGTCCTTATCTTTTGAAGACACATCCTGAAATAATTCCAAATGAAACTGTATGCCTTGGATTTGCTTCAAAATAATCCCAGAGATTAGAGAAAGGGAAGTAGGCAGAAGCAGGCATGTGACATGATTGGCCCTGAGTTGGAGATTGTTCATGGGTGATGGGTACATGGGAGCTCATCAAACATTCTCTATACTTGAGCACATCTTAAAAATTCCTCACAATAAAAAGTTTTAGGCATCTTAGAAGCTGATAAACAGTATTCAAATGCAACAGACATGACAGGAAAGTCACTTGCAGCCACTGCCACAAGACAGTGACCCATAGCATTGTTCCGATCTGTAAGAGAGAATGCAGAAACTCTAGAGAATTGGGTCCAGCAGAAAGCAGTGGGCTTCAACTTAATCAGACAAAAACCAAGCTGGGTTAGGCCCCCTTCTTAGCTGACAGAATGACCGACCATTCCCTAACCCTCAGCTAGAAGTTCACTGGCCCTTCTGAATGAAAACACCAGCTCCTGATTTCTCATTGTCTTCAGTTACTTTTAATGAGTCAAGAGGCTTTCAAATAACATGTTTGAAAAATCTGCATTAGTTAGTACAGACCCCTGAATGGTCCACAGTACAAATACTTGTCCACCGTATTTAGTAATCAGGCAAATGGGGAGGAGTGGCCATGAGGAAGAAAACGGAGCTTGGTGACAAATGGAAGACAATGGAAAACCATTAGGGGAAGGAGCCGTGGTGAAATGCACTGGATTCCAATGATACCGAGAAATAAAGAGATTTTTCAGAGAGAATATTGGGGTTCTTTGACAGGGAATATACAGGCTACTATAAATATACTTCAAACACTAGCAGGGAACCTCTCTGCATGATCCTAGATCTGAATAAAGTCCACTCAGGAACTTATAAACTGGACAAAAGCAACAGCAAAATCTTCAGGGGGCTCAGTATGGGTGAGGATAATGGGGGTCTCCTGGGCCACAATGAGGAAATAACTTTTACCTGTGATAATATCTTCAATGGCACCATCTTTTCCTTCGTATACATGTCTATTATCTTTAACTTGACGCCTTCTTAATTCCGCAATTAATTCTTGCTGTTGCCTCTTTGATTTATGAGAAGGAGACTGAGAAGAAAGAAGTATGGCAGGAATTAGTGGGACCAGCACTCACTGGAGAATCCGAAATGTGTCTGAACACTGTTTCTAATAAGTAGCTTCAGCCAGAAACGCAAATAGCACCATCCCCACACTGTGCTCAAACAGAGAAGCACTCAGAAAGCTTCTGGGAAGAAAACGAACTTTCACTGAAGATCTCTTAAAACGTGGCAACACTAACACAAACGTGCTCTCAGCTTCATTCCAGTTATTGCTGAACAACGTAATGAACGAGCAAATACCCATTTGCCAAGCTGCCAAGCCCTAGAAGGAAGTGGTAGGGATCCGGGCCAGTCCGGCTTTTTGCCCATCTCTCCTCCCTGCCTCCCAGGCGCCATCAGGCCTCCCTCACACAAGGGCCACTCCGGGAAGGAGCCTGGCCCACCTTACCTTTGGATCCTGCTGTCCCATCAGAGCGTCCTGCTCCAGAAGCTTCTCCATGAGTGCTTGTTCCTGCTTTTTCCTCAGCTCGTTCTCCTCTTCCGCTTGCTGGATAAAGTCAAGAGAATCAAAAGATTATGTCAGTGGAAATGACAGCAGCCAAGAGTCTGTAAAGCCTTTCTTAAGAGAATCCTTGGTGAGCCAGGAATTAGAGTAAATGGAAGGGTTAGAAGATCTACACTTCATGCCTGAGTATAACTCTTATTCCAGGTTTCACTGTCTGTCTATATCACATCTCTTCAAAATCTAGTAGCCGAAGTTTACCTCACCCAGCAGTCCCTTCCTAATTCTTCTCTCCCTGCTCACACCGCTGCTTAGTCTCAGTCCCACAGATGTGGGGGGGACCTAACCTTCGGGCAGCTCTGCTCAGTGATGTTTGTGTGGGTTTGTCTTGCTTCCAGAATCTGTCCACCTACCTATAGCTTTTCTCAAAGTAGGATCTCAGACTTCTCTCCTTCTGCCCATTGTTAGGGGAAAACCTCCATTCCCGTGCTTCTTGTTTCCTTCAGTGGCATCACTGAATGACACTCTTGGGCTTTTTATCCACAGCTCACTTCTTCCCAACGGAGGGAGAGTGACTGGTGAATTTGGGGTGAGAAAACGAACAGGCTCACCTCAACTCAGCCCCCGGGGCTTTCTCTCTCTTCTGAAGTCAGTCTCCCTAAAGAGACTTCTAACGGTCTAGCTGTGAACTGATAAGTCATCCAATTTAAGGCTAAAGTGTAAGCTCACAGATACACCCATATCCTCCAGTCTAGCTTTTATCCATAATAAAGTTTACATTTTGATCTGTTGCTTTTATCTTAAAGTTTCATTTTGCTTCAAACCTGGGAAGGGAAAGGAGAGATGACATCTTCAATCCCCAACATCTGTCCACAAAGTCCCTAACTCAGTGTCAGGCTGGCAGGTGATTCCTTACCTAATCCTCCTGGAGCCCGCTAACAGGTCCACAGGGAGAAATGATAACGTGGACGGGGCACCCCAATAGGCTCTGACCTGCGACACCCCACAGATCCCCAGGGCAGCTTCTCTTTTCCCTTCTGCCCTGCATATCGACGTCCCAGCCGAAGCATCAGGTTTTGAGACCAACCACAGCCACTTTGCAGCTTGTATTATGCAATTTTAAAATAGCGTATGTTTTCTCTTTCGACATTAGACTTGTCATTTTTTATGTGAAAAAATGTGGTCCCAGCCCCGAATAGGGGTGACCACAGCACACGAGCATTACCGGCTGGGGAACCCCAGAGCACCAGTCAGCAACAGCTTCTCATGGCTCCCACCTCCCGGAGTCTTTTGTACATGGACCCTGCGCTGTGCTCGTGTTCACCGTCATTGCCAAGGACACTGGCCTTCTGTAAACCATGTGTGATATCACTGCTCCACGAAGCCATGCTGAGAGAAGATGGCTAAATATTGTAACCTTGTCAGTTGCAATAACAGGCCAAGGATGGCTCTCCAAAGCCATCAGCCTCTAGCGGCGCTGGGGAAGGGAGCCGCTACAGCCAACAGGAGATTTCTCAAGAAGGTAGATAACCCTGCTGCGTCCCTCCTCCCCTCTACGTTCACTCACACTCCTCATTCCTCCACCAACATTACCCGTGTTACATGGAGACAAGCCTGGAGAACACCGACTGTCATATCTCCTAAGTGCACGAAAATCCCCTAATGCCCTCCCTGTTGTTCCTTCCCAAGGGACAGATTCTTCTGACACATGCCTCATTGAGTCACATACTTTTTTAAGACTATGACCCTGGATTATGTCAAAGAGGGCTTCCCATTTAAAGGAAGGGCCATTATTGGTCCAGAAGAAGAAACAGAGCAACCGCCCTTCCTAGAGCCATCTTTCTGTCCACGCCAGAGAAATGTTGGTGTGGACGGCCTAAAGGCCTGGGCAGGATTAACCCAAGCGGGCTGGTCTTGACCTCAGGTACAGCGCCAGGCCACAGGCCAGGACTCACCCCGTTCAACATCATGGGAGGTGTGGGTTTGCTAAGTGCTTCACCTGGCCTGCGCGGGTGAACAGTCCATGGGCAGCAATGGCCTTGCAGTATCGCACTTTCCCCAGGGAGCAGCCAAGAGCTTTGGTTTTCAGGCTGAGCCCCAGGGTGGCTGGGTGGAGACAGGGAGCACGAAGGGCTAAGGGCCGCAGGAGGGCTCAGCATCCACAGGGCCAGAGACTGCTGACTCATACTGATCCCCAAATCTGCTGCCCAGACAAACAGGGGAGACTTCTGCAGAGCTGTACAGACTCAGAACCAGATCTAGAAGGGCACATGCTTGAAAATGAAAATAATGCCAGGGGAGACTTTAAAGGACCCCCTGCTTCTGTTTACCTTATAGGCTTTCACAAACCGCACAAAGACGGGAAAGAAGACGGAGGGTGGTGTCGTCTTGGGGTTTTCTCCAAAATACTTCACCACATCATCAAAGGCATCCTGTGAAGAAGCAAATTTCTCTTGAATTTCTTTAGTTCCAGCATTTGAACTTGATGCTCTGGAGGAAGAGCTACAGCAAAGCAGCCGTGACAACAGTGGTTCCCACAGGCTCTCGTCTCTGTCCCACACCTCCCCACGATTCTCTATAACCCTGGCGTTCCCTCCCAACGCCTACTCAAAGGCAACCTGACTGCAGTAGGGCTGCACAGGAATCCATCTCTCAGACCCCGTCACTTTGACATACATGAGCGCACGTGCACGCAAAGCTATTCCATTCATGAGCCTCCGAAAGCCATGGCAGAACTCCTTAAAACCAATAAGGCTAGAAGGGATGTTAGAAGTCACTGAGATGCTAAATCCCAAATTACTGCTTCAACACTCCTTACAGGATCCCCACATCGGGAACATTCAAGTGTCTGCTTCAATTCTTCCAGGACACAAGACAGCAGCCTCCAACGGGAGCCATTCGACCACAAGCACTTGCAGAGTTTTCCCAACACCCTGCCTTCCCTTCTATGATAGTGTGCAGTCCATTCTGGCTGTTTTTCAGGTGTATAAACTTGATCCCCAGTGGAGTATCAGATTTTGAGGTCAAGGCCTATAGAAACCCAACACACGGGGAACACTGCTTTGCTGAGCCCAGGTCTGACACCGCTGATGGAATGGGACACAGGAGGAACACAGAAAGACCCTAGGAGTAGGGGGCAGGGAGGGCTTCTAGAGAAGAGGGTGAAGACCCCGAACTAGAAGATGACAGTGAGGACAGGGGCACTTCCAGGTACAATACTAAGTAAGAAAGATCCTCTCCGTGATAATTAGCTACATAAGAAATCTACCCTCAGCAAACAGAGGGCAATTTACCCCACAGCCAGGGTGGCTTTGAGGGATCCCATTACTTCCTTGTGGGTGTCCAGGGGCACAGGTACCTACCTGGGCGATCTTGGCATCATCCTGCAGCTTCTTGAGCTTTCCCTCGTTGTTGAGAATGAACTCTTTCAGCAGCGTGTTGTGGTCGTGCATGGTGTACTCCCTCTTGGTCAGGTCCATGCCCCTCTGGAGCTCCTTGACGTCCAGTAAGACATTCTCAAGGGAGACTGAAGGAGAGAAAGCCATGACCTGTGACCCTCAACCAGGAAAGTCACAGCCACAGTGGGTGGGGCTGGTGAGCCAAGCTCTCAGTGGATTCCTAGGACTTTAGACGGGCTTAGATCTCCTTTCCAGTTCCAGTGCAGAGATCCTTGAATATGAATAATTTACCAAGCACTGCATTAAATTCTTCCTATGCAATCATTCATTTGCACCGTTAGCCCATTTTGCCAATGAGGAAAAAGCAGCATAAAGAGGTTCCGTGGCCTGCTCAAGGTCACAGAGTTAGGAGGTGGCAGCGATGGAGTTCAGATAACAACAGTGGACTCCAAATCCTGTGCTGGTACACAATGATTGCCCTTCTCTTACAGGAGATGATGGCCTATTGGCCTACAGAGAGAGGTTCCAAGATCTTACCCTCTACATAATACTTGGAACTCTTTTGCATTTCTGTTGCTCTCCAGCAGGGGGGAGCATTTTACCTGTTGAACTTGAGTTGTATTGCCCGTGAGAACTCAAGGGACAGTTTCCCCTGGTTAAACAACCCTTCCCCCTTCCCTGCGTCAGAAGGGTTTATTAGCACGCACCTTTCCATGTGCAGTGAGGCCCCCCTCCTAGAGCAGGTGGCACCTGCAGCCTCCTGCATGAGGTCCAGGTACCCACTCTGGCTCCCCCCGGCCTGACTCACTCTGCACGTGGATGAATCACAGAACAAGGCAGTCAGTATGCTTTCCCCTCACTAGACTCACACTGTCCTACTCATCTTCGACTCCTCAATGCTTAGGATAGTGCCAAGTTCACGGCAGGAACTCAAAAATGTTCACTGGGTGAATGAAGGAGGGAGGGAATAAATGAGTGAAGGTATAAATAAGTCTGTCAGCTCACCTGGGCACCAGAGAGCAAACAGAAAACAATTCAGCCAGAGAGTTCCTCAATCTCCCCATTTTCCCCCACTGATGTTTTTCAAATGACACTTCCTGGGAATCTCATTTCGGCCAAAACCATGTGCTAATTAATTAGTAAGATAGGGATGTTTTTCAACTTTTTTTTTCTTAATTAGAATAGTGATACTAAACAACTCTTAATTTTGGCAAAGGAAAACCTGAAACAAGGAAAATCATTCCACCGGGATAGAAATCCTGGTAACAGCCGAAGTGAGCCCTGAGCCCTCAGAATGTCTGTCGCAGCCTGCCTTGCAGAGTCCTTCATAGTCACAATGTCATTTCTACCTGCCTCTCAGTCTCCATTAGGGTTTCAGCAGCAAATAACCCAGTAACAGTGCATCATCGCATTCATTCGTTCATGTATTCATTTGCTCACTCATTTATTCCCTACATCAACGTGTCAGGGGTTAAGGGAATCATCAAGTAAATAAAACATAAAGCCATAGATACAGAGAACAAACTGATGGTCACCAGATGGGAGGGGGGGTTGGAGGGACAGGTGAAAAAGGTGAGGGGATTAAGAAATACAATTTGGTAGTGACAAAATAGTCACAGGGGTGTAAAGTACAGCATAGAGAATAGTGTCACTATTGTAATAACTATGTATGGTGTCGTGCGGGTACAAGACTTATGGGGTGATCACTTCATAAGATACTTAAATGTCTCATCACGATGTTGTACACCTGAAACTAACATCATATTGAATGTCAACTGTAATTGAAAAACAACATTTAAAAAAAGGTAAATAAAACTTGATTATGCCCGTAGGTGCACAAGTCGTAATGGACGTGCAAACTGTTACAAGAAACTTGCTAAATCTTGCATGAGAGGGTCGTATGGAGTGCTTTTCGTAAGAACACAAAAGCAGCAGCCACGGACTCTGTCTGAGGAAGTCAGAGAAGGTCTTGCCCTCGAAGCTTCGATGCAGTAAGTCTGGGATAGGTCCTTGGAACATGGATCTGTGATAAACACCTTGGCTGCTAGGGTTCAGCCTCTAATAGCCTGTAACTAAGTCTGAGATCCATTTGCATGCTGTTCCCTATTCTAATAGTCTTTGAGGGGACGTGGTATGTTGGACAACATATCTATGAGAAGACAACTTGGGTTCTAGTCCTGTTTCTACTACTTGTGACCCATGTGACATTGGGCAAGACATTTAATCTCTAAAAAAAAGTCCGTTTTCTCATCTGTACCATGGGGATATGATTACGTAGCACAGCCCAGCTATCTCAGAGTCACTGATGATCCAAATGAGAAAATGCATAACTATCATAGCAAAGCAACAAAAGTAAGAACTACTGATATTTTAACTTGTGCTCAGGCGAAAGGCAAAATGTTTAGAAAGGCCCCACGTGAGCACGGAGGACAGCACAAAATCCATACGTTTGTTGCGGGAGATTTTCTGATTCTCATTCTCGTATTTCAAAGGACAGCAGTAGAATAAAAAGGGCAACAAATGGAAGAGGGAAGGTACACAAGGCCCAGAAACCTGGATCTTTACAGGGAGGATACTGAGAGAGGTCACCTTCATGTCCAAGTTCATCATTGTTCCCGGGAGTGGGCAACACCATAGCCCATGTGTTTTAGCTCAGAGCTTCTGAGGTTTAAACCCTGCCCTTTTCAAGGGGTTCTGGAGTGTTTGTTTAAGCAGGGATGGTTCCCCAAAGATAAAAGGCATTCAATACCCGAGAGTAACATTAATAATTGAAATCAAGTACCTGCAGCAGCTTTCTCCACATAATGAAGTTCATTATAAAATAGGGACACTTGGTGATATTTTTCCTTTACAACATTCGATATATAGTGCAACAGTGTTTGCTTTCGGTCTGTTGACTTTGTATCTAAGAGCTGAAAACAAAAGGGAAAGAGTGAAAGATGCTGGGATGTTCTCCCTCTCAGAGTTAGTAACGAGTACAAATGCCCCAACATGGACCAAAAAAAAAAAAAAAAAAAAAAATCCCACAGGAGATTAAAGATTGGATTTGCTCTTTGGTGAACCAGTCCACTGATTTTTAAATGACTCGAGGACGACCCTACCCGAGAGGACTAGGGTACATGCTCCACTTTAGGGAAGGGATGGCTCCAGGCACCTACAAGTGTTCACACACCTTCCCTCACAGGAACTCCCCACCTCACAGCTGGCTCACTAAACTGGCTTAAAGCAGGAAGGCTCCAGTTTTAGTGCTCTCCAGAGTGAAGGTGCAGAACAGGAGCGCATGTGGAGCAGCAGGTGTGTGCAGGTGCCCCCACCCCTACGGCTCCTACGCTACAGTCTTCACCTTCAACTCAGCCCGGCTCTTGTTCTGCAGCCTCTGCTGGCCCACAGCAGATGTGCTTAATGGACCGTGACCTTCCGGAGCCAGAACTGTGACTAACTGGACACTCCCTATCAAACAACCATGTCTCCCCCAAGCTGGGGACTCAGCCCACTGCCCCACCTTGTCACCTGGAGAACACACTACCCACACTCGGCCTGGTGGGGGTGGGGTGGGGGGGTGCCATGCAAGGTTTTCTCTAGTCCTATTTATATAAATCAGGTGACTCTGAAACACAGCACCCTTTTCCATCCAGGTAAAAAAAAAAGAAACATTTTTAGAAAAAAACAGAAAAGTATAATAAGAATTTTTTTTTAAAAAAAGCACTTAGAAAAAAATCTGCAATACCATCCAACCTCTCTGTTAATATCTTAACTCCTTCCATTCAGTATGTTCAACCTATTTTACGTAGCAGAACTCAAAGTGTATATTCAACTTTACCCTGCTTTCTTTCCTCAATACAAAATTATCTATTTCTTTGAAAGCTCTTCACAAATATTCTAACAGTTGAAGCAGAGGTCACTGTCTTAACTACCATTATAGCATATCTAATCCTTTCCCAAAATCTTGCATCTTTATATTGTTGCCAATTATTTGTAATTATAAATAAAACTGAGCATAATTGAGACTCCTGAGGAAAGATTCCTAGAAATGGAAATACTGGGTCAAAGGGTATAAGTATTTTTAGGGTTCTAAGCGCTGGCCGCCAAACGGTGTTCCAGAAAATGTATACCACTTGGCCCTCCCACAATCAGAGGGTCCTCACCAAAACGTGCTCCTCACCCCTCCCAAGAGCAGACCCTCTCTGCTCCAAGACCTCTGCCGGATGTTTCATCCCTCATCTAGATCTTGTATGTCTCTTAGTGCACTCACCAGATCTAAACTCTGAAGTTTAAATCCATAAACTGCTCCTCGTTTACTGCTATTCATATAATTCCCGAGGGCCAAAATGATCTGCAAAAAATAAAGGAGAGAAAAGAGAAGCCCATCAGCACAGCATCCCAGGCAGACGAACGCAGCTGACAGGTCAGCTCCTCTGTACTTGTATACAAGGAAAACTTCACTTGCCTCCAGAATTTTCTTGAGTTTTTGAGACGACTTTATGGAGACAGATGCTGCTATAATTGAGTGCAGTTGCTAGATTCCAGTCAAAGGAAAGATGGGGACAGGGAGAAAAAAAAAAAATATGTTAAACATGGGAAACTCTAATTGGAAACTAAAAATTAACACAGAAGAAAACAGGCCTGCATTGAGACCTTAAAGCCTTAATACTGAGATTCTATTTTTCTTAAATATCGGAAATTTAAATTGTCCTGCTAGGTTAACTATATCATTACATGCAAGCTCTTCACTAAAAACTATCAGAAATGAGAAGTAATGTCAGAACTTGCTCATCACAAACCTATAACCAATGAGACTCAAAGAGTTAGGAGTCAGCAGCATCTTCTAGCAGAACTCAGTTCCTACCTCCTTTAATCGTGTTAATGCAATTGGTGTTTTTCAACCAATGGAGCTGTCCAAGAATGAAAACAAAAACAGCAAAAGAATATAATCCTCCTCTAGAAGCTGTCAGAACACGTCTTGAACAGACAGGCATGTTATTATAATCAGTAATTAACAAAAGTGTATTTAGAAACAGAACTAGGAAAGAACCGTTTATGATACTGACACGATATTCATAAGTCTCTACCACATTACCACAAAAAAACAAGAGATGGCTGGCTACTATTGTATATCACCACAGTGTAACACAACACACTTCCAAGGAAGACAACGCTGATGGTAAATTTAATGCTTCCAATGACAGTCAATAAGCCTGTCCCCTAAAAATATGGGATCGGTTTTAGAAAGTCACATTTTCAGGCTTGCCAACCCAACCAGAGAAATGGTACCTTCAGGAGGGGAATAAGTTTGAGAAAATGGTTTTTCCTTGTCCTCTGTATTGACGTGTCCTTTAAAATCCAGAGGACATCTGCAGACACTGAAAATGGCATTCGCTAGGGAGAATAGCAATATGGAATATGGAATATGGCAAGTCGCCATTTTCTAATGTACTTAGAATATACAATATCAAAAAGATGGCCAAAATAACAATGCAATCTAGAAAGTTCTGGGAAGGAGTCTTTAGAGCCCATGACGCTTACGTACAATTCTGGGAAAGACTTTAAAGAACAACAAAACAATTCTCCACCTCTTTGGACGCCCTCCCCTGCCAGAGTCGGTGCACTCACAGGAGTCAGCATCTGAATGCTTTCGGCAAAGTTCCCGATGAAGGCCATGATGGTCATCTTCTGCATGAGCCTCTCAATCTTACTGAACTGCATCATAAACCGGTCTTCATCCGACAAGTTCTCCAGGGGCTTCCTTTCCCGCTCATAGAGCCGGAGCACTTTCACCTCATTCTCAGTTGGCAAGAACCTCATCAAACATTCTACAAAGTCTACAGGCAATGTCTTCAAGTCAAATCTGAAGACAGATGTGGACATGTCAGTGTTAGAGAGAAAACCTCCTGTCCTTTCACCCACACCTCATCTGGTCAGCCTGTAAATCAAGTCTTCCTTTATAGGTGGACGGTGAAGACGCCCTGTGGAGCTGTCCTCTGACAGTGCACCAAGTACCTCCATCGGTCCTTCCTGAAAAACTGCACTTTATCACAATCACCCCATCCAGCTATTAGTATAGGCTTTTAGGCTATGAGTACAGCTCGAAGACTCTAGAAATCAACAGTAAATGACAGTAGAAAGAGACAGAAGGAAGGTGGAAGCATCTGATGGTAAGTTGTTCAAGGGCATGGTGTTTTAGGCACATGAAGTGCTAATTAAAGAGACTGATATTATACACACAATTATAGAACATCTGGTGAACTCTGTAAAATATTTCAATTAGACCAATAGCCTGGTATATATTTTCTTCTTTAGGAAAAAAAAAAATACATCCAAATGCCTGTGCCATATGGATGTTTTGGCTTAAATGCATACATCCCTTGAAGGAAAACCAGGTCTTTGTAGATGTATGCTCAGTCTGAACAAACGGAGTATTTGCTACAACCTCTATTTTATTCTCTGAACAATCTTTGTTTTCAGCAAAATAATATAATTGTATTTAATCACTACGACAAACAACGTAATAAAAATTAAAAACCAAAATGCATATTAGGTTTTGACATCAGAAATCAGTACAGACTATACGATGCACTAGACTATTAGATTATGATCCTGGCTGAGGACATGAAATTGGAACAAATGACTTCTTGGGGCCATTTACTGCTCTAGGAATCTCTGATCAAATTTATGAAATACAAATTTATGATGAATTAGTTCCTGAAACATCTAATAATGTCCTTATCATATTTGAAAGTCACCATGACCACAAGAAGAGTAGATTCTCCTAATAGAAAAGTAAATAAAACCGATGCCCCTTCTCTGCGGTTCAAGGATAAAAAAACAACTGAACTTTGTTTAAAATGTTCTGAAAGCAGAAAGAGCAACAGAAATCACATTCCTATTGTTATAAATTAAAATATGCATCTGTATCATATTTGCATCTGGCATTGAATTGTATCATTCCATAAATGCCATCAAATTTGTATTCAACAAATCCAGATAAAATTCAGATACTTCAGAGAAAACTGACATTTTCTCCCTTTCCTTAGCATCTGCAATTCTCCACTCAACTTTCCTTGTATGTAAGCTTTGCTGTAGACCTATGTAAGAGAGCAGACCAAGATAAATGACGTTGTGATCCAGTTGTTATTCTAAAACGATTAATTACTCATTCTAATACAGCACTTTTGAGGGTAATTTCCGGTCCACCTCTCTTGTGTTAGCATTTTACTAAATACTGAAGTTGCATATACTTAACAAAGGGAATCTCTGGTGTGTGGCTATCAAGACTAGCTCCATCTTTTTTCTTAGATCTCACCTCACGAATGAACTATTTCTGTCACGTACTAATAACTTTATCTTTATCCTAAATTTACTAGAATATAGTTTTTCAGAATGCCCTAAACTTACACATGAATAGCTTTACATATCTCATCGGCAGTCTTTCCAGCTTTCCTTAAAGTTATGGCAAGATTTTTGGCCCTATTTGCTTCTAGTAATGTCACTTTGTTGGATCCCTTCTGTGTTATCTTCTGCTTGCTTGAAGAAAGATCAATGGCAGGACCTTGGGCTTTTGTCTTAAATATTTCCTCAAATTCATCCACATTTAGATCCTGGGGTAGAGAGGGATTAAACAGGCAAGTTGTATTATACTTAAAAATTAAGTCAGGAAACCATAATATTCACAGTTTCTTAAGTGTCAAAGAATTTACTTTTTCCGTTCAATACTTGTCTTTGACCACCACTAGCTCTATTTTGCTATTTGGGTTAAAGTGTGACTTACATCGCATAACCAGGCATGGAATCTAAAGTAGACAACTGATCCCAGTCAATTCTATTGCCTTTCAATAATTATCTTGCGGGGATGGTGACCACAGACTAAAATTCTCCATCAAATCAGCTACTGAGTGTGATTGCTAAGCCCTTATTCATTTTGTTCAATAAAAAGTTTTATGCCCTTTCATAAATTAAGGGCAGAGACTGTGTTGAGATCTATCTATCTATATATCTGTAATATAGCTATCTATACAGACAGATAACGATAGACATCCAGATAGGTAGATATCTATCTGTCTGTCTGCATAGATAGCTATATTACAGATATATAGATAGATATTTTGTGGCATACACTGAAGATGCTCAAAACTATTGCATTTTATCTTAACTTTTTAAAACATCGTCTTAGAACCACCTTACAAAATAGTGTCCAATTTTAGTCTCCAACATTATAAATCTTTTTCTTTCCATCAAGGCATTTAAAACCCTAGTACTTTATCACTGAAACCTCCAGGTTAACAGAGCACCCATTTTGGCTTTGCTGCACAGAGAGCCCCATGTTTCTAACCAATGAGAAAGATACCTCCAGAATTCGCTCGTCATCAATTTCGTTGAAGACTGTGCCATTGATCTGATTTGGCTTCAGGGCAACCCAGTTAAACACTGGCATTCTGAATTTCGTCTTGATTGGCTTCTTAATTTTCACAGCTACAGAGGTCAGAGAGAACGAAATTAAGATTCCACCATGACCCCAGGACCTTCAAGAACAATCAGACAACAGTCCTTGCAGATGACACAGTAACACTGGAGGAAGGCTGGCAAGAGGTGCCCACGTGTTTTAAAACACCACACAGAGCTTTTGCCAGAGCAATCTGAGGTCATCATTTGGTTGATGGATACAACATTACATTAAAATTGTCTAAGAGCCAGGGGCTGATTTTCTTTTTTGAATGCAGGCAACTGGATTGCTGCATTCCAGCCACAATGTTAGGGCAATGCTTATTTAGGACAAAGAAAGTATTGGGGAGCAAGAATTATTAATTTTATTAGACAGCAGAGAGGGCAAACACTCTGTGTGACTTAATTTAGTTTGATATTGGTGAGCATGAGTTGAATTTTGACATCCTAAATTCTTGGTTCTAGAACCCACATTTCCAAACAAATCTTAAACGTTGATCAGAGACTACAGACAGTGGCTCGCTAAACCACCAGGAATGTAACATCAAGAATGCTGATTTTCAGCCAAAGCGATACATTCCTGTGGATGATTTCAGATAATGAGGATTACATTGGCTGCTGAGTTATTTCAAACAGACTAAGGGCTATGAATGGCCCCAAATAGGAAATGGTTAAGAAGACAGCAAGGGTGCTTAGAAATCAGGATTTGTATTGCTTTTTGAGACCAGCACGAGTCCCTTCCCCTCTCTTTTGAAGAGCAACTTCTCCCTAGGCAGCAGCTATGTCTACTAGAAGGCATCCATGAACTCATTAAAATACTCTTCTCACTTTGGAGAAATAAGCTAAAAAAAAGCAATCCGTTAACTCTTCCGTTAGTTAATTATACATCATAAAGCAGTCCTCCCAAAACATTTAGTTATATATATTCGCCTTCTTAAGTCTGTCCTGGGATGCCCACCGCACTATTTGGGAACTTTGTTCTCTCTCTCCATAGCAAGGGAGGGAGAAGAACTTCAGTGCAGAACAAAATAAATGTAACACACGCTGGGCTTTTACCTGGCTATCCACCTCCGTGGGAGGTAACTGAGAAAGGGGGGCAGACGGCCTTTCATTCCTCCAGAGTTACAAAGGCCACAGAAACAGCAGGAATGTCATCTGATAAGTCGATACAAAGGCATGCAGGAACACAGAAACACAGCTTTGCCAAACCAGGCCTTTCCACTACCGAATGTGACACCTGAGTCCCCACTACCAACAGTGTCGGATGCCTCGCCACACTTGACGTCTGTCTACAGTGCCTAGGAAAACCCACGGCCTTCATGGGACACAGGAACACACCTTCCTCTTGCTGGGACTTCAGCAATAGTGAGGGAGCAGGGGGCAGGGCTGTGCAGGGATCTTATCATCATCTTAGGTGACAGATCAGTGACATTTGGTTCGACCATCCCTCCACAAACACGGCAGGCCTCAGGACACTCACTAAAAGTCATTCTACTTGTAGCCGCCCTACTTGTAACTCTTTAGCAAGATTGGGAATAAGCCTGAGATTGGACAACAGGCTTAGGAGTTCTCTTTGGAAAGGTTGTCTTAACTTTGACTGGGGAATAGGGATGGGGTGTGGGGGTGTCAGAGGAGGAGGGGGAGGGCCCTGTAGGTGACCATGATACACAGTGCTCAGGTTAAAGGAAGTGACTCCTCGTGGGTGAATAGGTGTACCATGGAGAGAGCTGGAGACTAGTGGGACGGAAATGGAAAAGCAGCCCCCAGCAGCTTTTCCTTGTTCTGGGGAGGAGCTTTCCTTCTTCCCTCGAAGAAATCTAAAATCCTTCTCCAGTGGAGGCCTTAGATCTAACTATGAAACTTAACCTAAAAGGAAAAACATTCCTTTTCTCAGGGGGGAAAGGAATGTGGCATACGAAATCCAGGAAGTCTGCTTAATCTCTTCTACAGGTTTAACTCAAAAGGGTGGGCAACCCTAGAACAGTCAACCAACACCAAGACTCCCCGCAGACACACAGTCAGAATGCAATGGGTCAATGTAAGAGGAAGTGGCAAGATGTCAAGGCACACTGTGACCAACGGGGACACATGGCAAATACTCAACACACTCAGTGAGGAGCAACCTACAGAAAAGCTTGATTGGCCCATCTTTTGTGGAAGCAGAAGGAACAAAGAAAATACAAGGGGAAAAAAGTAGATATGGTTAGAGTCAAGCGGCTCAGCAGTTGACACACTCTTAGCATAGAATTTCATGCTTCTTGGACACATTTCACAAGGCAAGACAGCGCCAAAAATTCATTTCCATTCAAGCCTGCCTCGAAGACTCGCTTATTATTTCGTCTTAAAAAAATAATCCTTTTTTTTAGAAAAGGGGGAATAAAACAATTTCATTATAGCAATCCGAAACAGCTATATTGAACTGTGCTAAGTATTCCATAGGATATGAACAATGTTTAATGAAAAACGAGCAGCCAGAGTCCAAGTTCTCACTGTGGAGTTCCAAAGCGCATTCTCCTACGGAGACAGCAAAGGCTACAGATGGCCCCCAGGCTGTCATAGAGGACCCAAGCAGGAAATGGGAGAGAGATCAGTGGAGCACAGCTTTGAGGAAGTAAGCCTTACACTTCAAATGCACAGTTCACACTACTAATATTTTCTGTATAAAATGCAAAGAAAACTCAACTACATAAACTTAGGGGATCTCCTCCTGGTCCCGTCTCGGCCACAAGAACATGCTTGCTCATTGTCTGTGAAAGAGATAAGACATCCTACTGCTTGCAGATCCAGGGACCAAGCGATGTCACAGGTTTCTGATTTCTGGGAGCCGTTGGCCTATCATCTCAGCTCTGTCTCTTGGCTCTACTGGGACATCCTGACTGTGTCTGACTTCATGGTCCGAGAGAGAGATAACTATTGAACACACTGGCCAAACATCTCATAAAATGGTCTACAATCACTAAGTATTAACAGCCAAGTTAAGGATGAGTAATGAAAAGAAATGAAAGGCCTTGTAGAAATCACCTAATCTCAAGCTACCAAAAACTCATGAAGATCTTATAATCCTTATGTCTTATAACAAAACAAAACATCTTGTACTTGTTTAATGGACACTTACAACACCAAAGAGGAGCTTCTTCAGTCCTGCATACGGTCCTTTAAATTGCAAAAGACACAAAGGGGACAACTTGCAATTGTGGCAACCCTAAAGGTGGCAGTGAGCAATCAGCTGAACACAGATTTCAACACCGTGAAACTGAGGCAAGCAATAGAGCCAACAAGTTTTTAAAATTAAGTAGAACCCAGGCAAAAAAAAAAAAAAAAAAAAATTAACCAGAGAGGACATGACCCGTTCAGAAGGGAGCCCTGGACCTGGCGTCTGAGCTTGCTGGCTCTTTTGCTCTGCAAGGCAGTTCTGAGTTCTGTGCTAGAACTCAGAGGAATGCAAGTGGAGGCTACATCACGTGTTAGGATTTCCCAGAGAGAAAGAAAGCAGGACCAAATGAGAGACAGCACGGCAGACACATCTCACAGTGAGCACGCTTCAGGTGCTCCAAGGAAAGCCTCATCAGTGAGCCCGGTGCACATGACAACGACAGGTTTTCACACTCAGCCGCTGAAAACAGTCTGTCGTCGGACAGATTTCTGGGGCTTGTTAAGAGGTTTTTGGTTTGTTTGTTTGTTTGTTTACATTCCAAAATCCAACATTTCCACGATGACATTCCTTCAACTTTTGTCCTTCAGAAGCAATAAAAGTTCTAGAAGAAAGTGGCAGATGGGAGTGACCTTGAAAAGTAGAAATAAGTCACTGGTCTACTGTGAACATTACTTTGAACAAGTATCTTGTTACTTTGACAGTTTTATAGAAGTTGGGGTAGAAGTAAATACCATGGATTGGATGTGGCACAAGCTTGCTACTGGTGGCTTTCTGGTGTCCAAAAGGGCTTCAGTCACTAGGTTTAATTAGCCCTAATGACTGGCTGATAAAGCTGTAATTGGACACTCGAAGGGATGGAGGCTGGGATATCATTTACAGCTAAGACTGTCTTTTAGACTTTGGGCAAAAGACTCTGAGAACTGCAGCCTTGGAGATGTAGAACATTAGTGTGGTAGTTCTTCATCAGAAATATGAGACCTCACAAAGGGACTGAAGTGGACCAGGAAGCAGAGCCATCCGATGTCACAGGGAGGGCACAGCAAAGCTCGGAGCAATTCCAAATGCCAAGGTAACACTCCATGGCTGGGAAAATGGCTGGCAGTATTTTAGAAAAGAATAAGAATTCATTTCCAAGAAATGAAAATAAGAACGTGTATTTCAAGGCATTAGAACAACTGTCTTCCACTCACCCCGCGCCCAGCCTGTCTTACTTCTGGTAAGGTAAGGATGCTGCATTCTGTCCTGGTTGGCAGGAAGACAATATGCATTATTTGCATTATTTGGGAGCATTTCCAGGCAAGGAGAAATGTTGGCAACATTTCCCCTTGAGGCTTAACTGTACTATAGTGAATTCTGGTGTCCTCAAATGCTCACAAGAAATGCCTGGAAGCCTATGCAGCAGGGAATTACACAAATAGGCACTTTCTCCTTTTGTAGATGACACTGCAAATATTTAAGGGGAAAAAAAAAGACACAAGCAACAGAAGCACTCTGTGTCAGAGCTCTGACTACTCCAGATGTCCAGAAGTGTTGCTGAACCCGTGAAAATGCATGTCTCTCTTGGCTTCTATAGGTGGGGAGAGTGGAAGACAGGAAGACGGTGTGAGATCAGAACTTCCTGCTAGGGAGAGAGTGACAAAGGCTGCTCAGAGAAAAATGCCTCCCGTGCAGGACAATTTCCCCTTTACATTAGCAGGGACGTTCTTATAGTAAAAGGAGATACATATGATTGCAAGAGACCTGGATTTTGAAAGAATGGCTTTAACCCTCCAGAGGTGAAACAATTGAGTGTTCCTTACACAAGTACCTGGGTCTTAATTCTGTGCTCTTACCTGCTAATCCTGAGTTGAAAACCACTGTGGGAGAGGACGTCCCGGGCAGTGGGGGTGCAGAGGGAGGAGGCGGGGGTGGTAAAGGAGGAGCTGGCACAGTCTCAGCTGCAGGACCAGGGAGAGGAGGGGGAGGGGGAGGGGGAGGAGGGGGCGGGGGTGGAGGAGGGGGTGGCGGCATAGGCGGTGTTACTGGACCATTTTGCACTAGCAAAAGAAAAGAAACACATTGACTTTGAAAATAGGGGAATGCTTTCCCCCCCCTTGCAATATGTCACGTGCACACAATGTATCCAAAAACAAAACACTGAAAAGGACAAAGGATTTTTTTTTCAAAGACTGTAAAATTTCCTCATTGACAAATGGGGACTATACTGCAACATACATGAAATGAAGATTTATATGTTTCATCTCAAAATGTAAAAAGTTCTAAAACTGATAAGTAAAAGAACATGCCAACAAAAGCAGACAAAGACCATAAAGGAACAGTGGGTTAAAAAAACCCCCACAAATCTCCCAAAACTACCTCAGTTCTCCCGCCGAGGCTTCTTACCTGCTTCAGGTGCATCTGACAACAGAGGTAGTGGTGGGGGAGGAGGGGGCAAGGGTCCCGAGGAGGCGGCCCCTGTTCCTGGTCCCACAAAGTTACCCACTGCCACTTCTGACCCTGTGGACAAAGTGCCAGAAGCCACAACGGGAAGGATGGAGATGTCCCCGTCCCCTTTCTTCTGAATTTTAATGGTCCCTTGTTTCTCCAGTTCATGAATCTTTTTTTCCAGGGTAGACTGTCTTTGAATGGCTTCTTCTTTTTCTTTGACCATTTTCCTTAATGTGTGAACCTGGGTATTTGCATCTTTGTATATTTCCTGCAAAAGAGTCTATGGTCAAGAGTTTGTCTTTGCACGACATTCATACCTCTTACCATCAGATTGGCAAATTGAGGAGAAAGAAAGTTAAAAAAAAAAAGAAGAAAAAGGATACTCATATATAGGAATTCTGTGGAACTCAGCCAGAATTTATAAATGCCCACGCATTATCATTTGTTCACAGGTAATGCATGCAACATGTTAGCGATTGTTATTCTGATGTACTTCTTTCTATTAACAAATAAAGGTAACTCAATTTTCCCTTCAGGCGAAGAGGAACAGGGCAGAGATGACCCCAAAATAATTTTATAGCTGACTTTGGGATATCCTGAGGGTATTTTGATGGTGCAGCATTTTTCCTTTCACTTATTTTAAAATTCATTTGTAACTCCTAGATACATATCAGCTAACAGTAGACAAAAGTGCCCTAAGTCAGACTTGGATAGAAGTCAGACTGGGATTAAAAATCTGCAAAGTGTGGAATAATCGACTCCTGAGCAACCAGGAGCTGACTATTCCTCAATGGATTTCTCTGGCCTCACAATGCCCCCTGGACCCAGCTCAGGGCAGCAATTGTTGTAACCTTTTCCCTTTGGTAATGCAGTTAACAAAACAGGCCAATGCTTCCCTCTACTAATTACTTCTTTCTGACGAGGGTTTTAGCAGGAAACAAAGAAGTTATCATTTTCAATTCAAAGGCTGTCTCAGTTCCTTTTATAAGGGGCCCACAGTGTTTCCAGTGAAAGGATTTTATGGAACTTACTCGCTGGGCCTTGTACATGTGCTCTCTCACCACAAACCTCCAGCAGGCAGGGAAACATTCTTCACACCCTGTCTATTATTAATAATCTGAGAGTCTGAACTTGAATTGAGTCCATATGCTACAACTTTGTCTCGATGGCGTGCCAGAAAATAAATTTCCTAGAGTTAACTGTAGGACATGTCAGAATATCGAGCAACACACACAGACATGATAACCATCGCATAAAATGTGCCATTTCATCAGCGGTGGTGTAAAGGCAAGCCATTTGCCTGAAAGCCCTCCAGGCACCTTAGTGGTTTTGTGTTCTGTACAATTCTAAGCACACAGATGGCACGCCATAAATACCTGAACCGTAAGGTAAAACAATGCTAATGACAAATAAAAAAGCTGTGATGATCTGATAATAAAATGGATTGTTTTTGCTTTTCTTTCTTTTTTTTTTGTGTGCATGCTATTAGGTCTTGTCTATGTTGTGATTTCACCATTTCCATGGCAACCACCAAATCTGGTTTCAAGTAGAAGCAAAGCAAAATAACAAAGAAATCCAAGTTCTAATAAAAATAAATAAGTGGCATGAATTAAATCTATGCCGTGTTTTTTTATTTCCAACCAAATGGATGATCCACTGAATCAACTCAGATTTGTCCAGATGGGAAAATATTGTTGCTCCCAAAACCTGTGACAAGGAGGTATTATAAACCCCCAGCACTTGACTGCACGCACATGTGTATACAAACCATAACTATGTGTACTTTTGAGTATCACCTCTGAAATTGTTCCAATAAATACACTGCATTCCAATGACATGAATGTATTCCACGCTCTACTAGACTAAAGCTGGAGCATGCTCCCACAATGCCCAGCTGGCCGGCCGTCATCATCACACTTACTCGAACCACATCCAGCTCCTTGTTTCTCTGCATGAGCTGCTTTTCCAGTTCCACGATCTTGGACATGGCTTCATTCTCTGTGTCTTGCAGTTTTTCAGACAACTGTCAAGTTTTGAAAGGAAAGTGGTGTCACAACACAGGATCATTCTGATCAGGTCCTTGGTTCTCAGAAAGTGTAGCTCAAAGTCCATTAGGGGACCATCAGAGTCCCGCATGTATTCCACAAGTTATTTTCTGGAAATGGTAATATTTATAATATGGCTCTGAACATGTATTTGTTTCTAACAGAAATTAACTTACACCTGATCCTTAATGAAGCCCGTACGCGAGCTCCTTAGTGTTGGGACATACACAATGTCTCTCTCCATTTCTGCTGGGGCTACAGAACAGTAGGGGAGGGAGGAGAGAAGTCCACCTTTCCCTCCCTGAGAAGGGCCATTAGGCAAAAGCGTCTGAAAACTGTTCATCCAGAAAACCTGGCTCTGTTATTATTATTATTATAGGTAACCAACTGACAAAAAGACTACTACTTGTTTTGACCCAAACTACCCAAATACTAAAAGTCATTTGGAGGGTGCAGTTCAAATAAACAGATGGCTTACTACAAAAGTGGGTTCTATAAGTAAGTATGGCCATGCAATGCTGGCTGAGGCTTCAAGAGAAAGACAGGGTGAGCCTTGTGTTAAACAGTTACTTTTCGCACAAGGCTCTAGAGCTGAGCAGTTTCTGATTTCTTATGTCTCACTGAAAATGATCACATGTAAAGAAAATCAGGGAGGCAGGATGAGGAGGAATAGTAGAGATTTACACTGATCGGGTTCAGGATAATATAAATCTTTTAAGGGAAGAAACAATAAGCCTGTAAATGCTCTTCCTAAGCAGGTGTCAACTGGGTGGAGCCTTCACAGCAGCACTTTCCAAAGGGAGGGGTTTTGGCAAGTTAGCTTAAGCCCGGAAGATGCTCATTTGCAGACGATGGGAAAGGTGAGGGACATGAAACACATGTAATACTCACAACGAGGAAAATAAATGTCCAAAGGGGAAAATAACATCCCTTCAAAGAGACAATTCATTTCATAATCAAGGATACTGTCAATCAGAGTTCATTCAAAAAAATTTGGCCCTCACAACGTTTGGGTTTTTAAGAAGCACCATTGTTCTGTTCATTCTTGCAATATCCCAACATTGGTTGAATGGATGCACAGATGAATAACCTCTAAAGGCCGTTAGACTCATATTCAGCTGGGTCCGTGGCAGGAAAAATCCCTCAAAGAAAAACAAGCCCCTGTCCTAAGGCAGAGCTGACATTGTGCAAGAGGCTACTCTGCTTGAAAGAGGAGGACATATGGGAAAGCTTGCTGATTTCCTCGAAAATGCTTATTGTTTAAATAAAGTTATCTATTTATTTAAACTTTTATTTATTTTAAGTGTGTTTTTCCAGGACCCATCAGCTCCAAGTCAGGTAGTTGTTTCAATCTAGTTGTGGAGGGCGCAGCTCACACTGGCCCACGTGGGGATCAAACTGGCGACCTTGCTGTTAACAGCACCGTGCTCTAACCAACTGAGCTAACCGGCCGCCCCTAAATGAAGTTATTTAGAACTTGAGTAACCATGAGGCAGGAATGTGAAGATCTACATCATAAAGCCACTAGATCCTGCTGTCCTCGGGCTTGTGTGGACACATCTAATAGATGATGACATATATTCAGAACAAGGTACTTTTCCACCTCAGGCCAAATTCACATACTTGAATTGTACTTCTCTCTAAGTAATGTCAATCATCTAACTCCCCTGCGCCTATCACTAAGGTGGCCAGGGAATCTGGACTTAGCAGAATCCGAGCAGGAGAACTAAGGCAAGGCAACAGATTCCACTTAGTTTGAAGGAACACACCTGCCTTCTTTGACAGAACCCAGAATGATTTCTGATAGCACTCTACCCCAAGGGGCAGCTCATTTCTATACTCCAAATCTTTACATTTACTGCAACAATGGCTAATAGTCATTGTAATTTGCACCCAGTTAAAACATAAGCAATTTTTTCCTTTTCTGAGATGTAGTTACATGAGAGATGTTTTCTTCCAGTTCTTCCACCCTCTCCAAGGCTGCATTCTTGGTTTCAGCATCTTCCAGCAGAGCTCCCACATCAAACACATTGTCCAGGTAAGCCTGAATCTGTACCTGCAGCTTGTCACTCTCAGTATGTTTCAGCTTCTAAAAACCAAAACGCAAGACAGGGCGGTGTTAGCATATCTGTGGAAACAGAACAAAATTACCCAATAGCCTACATATTTTTGTCTGTTTCAAATAGTTCAGTCTTTTCCAGAAGAGTTTGATATATCATCCTTCTTAAGAGAATAGCGAGTAACCATCTAAGAGGGTACCATCAGATCACTTTCTGGTGAATAACCTCTCCCAAATATATACACATTGTTCCTTAATCCTTCCTGTGGATATATTCCCAACATGGATAGGTTCCAACCTTTGAATATTCCAACATGGATATATTCCCAATTTTTCTATTAGGAAAATAGAAAAATTAAAAGCAACTTGAGGGGAAACAAGAGTCACAGGTGACATAAAACTTGAGGAGTATCTTTGTAGAAGAGAGTGGTGGCATCTTGCCTGGGTAGTGAGGGTAGTTGCAGCTGGAGGGGAGGGTAAGTGGAGGTGGGGTAGGCACGGATAGAGAATACTAGCCTTGGGGCTTATTGTAGCACAGATTGCTAGAACCCACCCTCCATGATTACTTCCCTAAGACACTGCCCCAACATGAGGAGCTCAGGGTTCCCCAAAGCACAGACCAGGAAGCTTTCCCCCATCCTTTGCATCCCAGGGCTGGGCATTCCAAAGGAAGTCAAAAAAACTCTAAGGTGAAATTAGAGGTCAAGTAAATCAATGAATCTTCCTTGTAAGTAACACAAGTTATGGTTTTCCCTGAGGAGCAGATGAGTGGCTAGAATAATATATGGCACATGGATGACGCCAATAAACATTTACTGAACAATTAATGGCTCCTTATAAGCCTGGGTTTTTGTAATCTACTGAACCATTCATATATTACGTGCTTATATTATTATTCTTCTAGCCACTCCCATCTATCAGGGTCCAGAATCAACAGACCAGGAAGCTAAAGAAATGCAGTTTTAAAAAATATCTTAAATTTTTAAGAGGAATTCTGCTCTCCATAGATTCTCAGGAAAACAGATTTTCTCCTAGTTCTAATCTGGCATTCTACCACAGAGCTTGTTCTGAAGAGAGTATGTTCCATCTCCGTTTAGGAGTCAGAACGGAAAAAGATTTCTGAATAAGGGCAAAGTCGAGAAAAGGAAATGGAGAAGAAACTCAGTGGGATTTTTCACAAATTCACAATGACTAGCAGGTTCTGGTATGTTGCTACCTGTCACTGTAACTGGAGCCGAAAGCCAGCTCTGTGTGGCCATCACAAAACTGAACCCAGGACACCATTAGGGAGCCACACACCCAAATTCTGTTCAAATACTGCCACTCTCAGAGCATGTGGGGAAAGAAGACAAACCCGATCTCAAAGCAAAAAAACAAAAACAAACAAAAATTCTTTCAATACAATATTCTGTCAAAGCTATTCGTGGGCCTTTAAATAGGAAAACAATACAAACAAATCTTTAATAGAAATCTATCATGCCTCTCACTGAATACAGTCTTCAGACAACACGAGGCCAGTCTATGCAAGAGCAGCGCTGCTGCCCTGAGAAGCAAGGCCATGAGTTTCAGAATAACCAATTCTGTGATTCCACCTTATAGTAAAGTGCAGTATGTGCAATTTTATGGCTTCACCCGTAACAAAGATGGGCAGCTGAACACTGCAGAAGTCCAAGGGAAGTACTTCTGTGCTCATCTTAGCTAGAAAAAGCCTTGAAATTGAGGTTAACAATTCTTGCCCTATCACTAGTGGTCTTCCAAGTTCAAGCGGACCATTCTTGTATAGAATGGAAAACAAAACTGCCTAAAAGTCAAAGGACAGGGCTACATCCTGTGCACACAGAGCTACTCAAGTCCGTTTACGATTTTCACATCAACTTTCTGTTTCTAAGCTGAAGAACTTCAGGGAACTGGCTGAGCACTTCTGCAAGGGAGCAAAAGAAGAGAAACTTCAGATTCCCTTCTCCCAAGAACTAAAAGTAGAACCTCTCAAGCCACAAACACTTGAAGCAGAATTTAACAACTGCACAAGGAAGTCTCTAGTGTCCATTTCCTCATTATTTTTTAATGCTCCAAGCAATTAGTCATCACTCTGCAGCAGTCCTGGTTTGAATTTCCCTGCCCAGAGAGGGTCCCCAGAGTAAACGAGAACATGAATTGCCCAATAGCCCGAATGAAGGGTGCAACGAGACTTGACTCACACAGAGCTCAAAAGCTCAGGAAAGCTACAGCAAGGCTACTAGGGGTTATCTGACTCTGGGACTAAAGGCTGCTGGCAGAAGACATCTTAGGGCCCCAGGGGACCTGCAAGAATCCAGTTTCTCTGGCAGGCTGCATCACTCAGATTGCTTCCTTTTAACTAGCACTACAGTTGACTGCATAGAGCTTTAAGTGTTCTTTAGTCACTGTGGAAGTGTATCATTGACGGTAGGCAATAAATCAAGTCTTAATATTAGAGCCAAAGCTTTAAGCTATACTTACATCCAAGTATTCATCCAGGCCTAACTTGGTAAATTCATATTGGAGGTGAACTCTGAAATTCATGTCTTCTACTGAATGGACTACAATATTAATAAACTGCATAGAGGCCACCTGAAATGAAATTGCCAACGGGTTAGATGGGATCCAAATTTATTTTCTCAGTTTAAGCATCACATATGCTTTCGGTTGCACACATCTAAGTTCACTTACCAATTTCCTTTTTGTTCATTACACTGGGTCTTTAAAAATATTTTATATGTATTTTTTAAATTCAGAAGTCATTTGGTACCGTAATTCGATACCACTTCATATCCACCAGGATGGGTAACATCAAAAACAAAGAAAATAACGTGTGGCAAGGATGTGGAAAAATTAAAATCTACATTCATTGTTGTTGGGGATGTAAAATAGAGCAGCCACCCTGAAAAGTTTGACAGTTCCTCAAAATGTTAAATATAGAGTTAACATATGACCCAGCAATCCCACTGCTAGGTATATACTGAAAAGAAATAAAAACATAGTCCATATAAAAACTTGTACACAAATCTTCATAGTACCATTACTCATAAAAACCAAAAAGTGGGAAAGAAAACCCATTGTCCATCAACTGATAGATTTTAAAAATGTGATTATCCATACAATGGAATATTATGTGACAATCAAAAGGAATGAAGTACTTATATGTGCCACAACATGGATGAACTTGAAAACATTATGCAAGTGAAAAAAGTTAGTCACAAAAGACGACATCCACTATGATTCTATTCATATGGAATGTCCAGAACAGGTAAATCTACAGAGATAGAAAGCCTAGGTTAGTAGCTGCCTAGGATTAGGGGTGGGAAAAATGAAGAGTAGCTGCTAATGGGTGCGGGGAGTCTTTTGGGGGGGGACAAATTTTCTAAATTAGGTTGCAGTACTTATTGCACAACTCTGCAAATATACTAAAATTATGCTGACTTGCATACTTTAGATGGTAAATTGGATGGTATGTTAATTATACCTCAGGAAAGCCAACTTTTAAAAGTGTTGTTGGTAATACAGCACACACTATATAAGTTATTACATACATATTTAGAAAATGTGAAAATTATTATAAGAAAATCATTCAAATCATCTATAATCACCCCCGAAGATAATCACTTCTAAAAATTTCATCATATCACCACACCAAGAGGAACCCAGCAGGATCTCTGACTATTTTTCCAAGTTTTAAACAACCAACCAACCAGTTTCATTCCATGGAAGCCTTGCATTTACTGCATTCTACCCACAGCTGCATCAGTGGCTCTGAGACCGGCCAGAGAAAACCTGTCCCCAGTGTAATAAAAACAGCATAGAGTGCAGCAGATCTATTTTGCTTTTAACAGAGACCGTTTATTTACGGTGAAAATCTCTCACTGATGATTTCCCTCTATGGTTAATCAGAGCCTCCTGCAAGGAGGTAAAATGATTGTGGGACCCAGATTCACACGTACTCTGGAAACCACCTCACTCTGCCTCTCTCCCAAACCCAATTTCCTTTTCTTCTTAAAATTGTTTGCAATCGAGTTAGATTCTTCCTTGAGTATGTGTTATACATTGGATATCCTTGGAAGATACGTAAAGTCTCTAGGTTACAAGGGACTCGATTGCAATTTACTAAAGTCACTTGAAGTGTTATGGTTAAATGAGCCAAAAAAGATTCGTCAGTTTTTTTGTTTTCTTTTGTCCACAAAAAAATACTTTCTATGTTATAAGAATTTATATTGTATTTTATAAGAAATATGTTAATTGCATTCCCAAGACAGTTTATGAAAAACCTCCTTTTCTGGAATAAAAATACGTTTGGATTTTGGCATCTTTCCATTCTTCTACTGAAAGCAAGTCTAAATGATCTGTTGAGTTTTATGATGTGCCTAAGAGGCAACTATTTGCTAGGTGACATGGGAATTGAGCACATAGTCCCCTCTAATTAAGGTTCCTCCATGCATGTACATATGAATAAATGAACTGACATGAAACATGCTCTCGTATGTAAACAATGCAGGCGTTTTAAAGGGCTTAACATAATTATAATTGCAGCAGAAACTCCAATGGCAGAGAGATCCAGTAGGGATGATGAATAAGTGAGGTGGGCCCTGAGTTAATACAATGGGGGACGGTGTAGGCTGTGAGGAGCTGAAAAGGCTACCTGCAGACTAAAGGAATAGGGGCGACGGGGCTCCAGCAGCTGACAGTCTGCAAGAACAGGGGTCCGGTATTACCAGAAATTTTTAGCTTAACAATATCAGAAATCTGTATTTTTATACGCAATTTCCGAATGCTTTTATGGAAGGACATCCCTGTCACACTACCTCACAAGCCTGTAGTTTGGCTTCAGCTGGGAGTCTCCAGGTTGCAACCCCGGCTTGAAGGAACCAGTAAGTTCCCCGCAGGAAGGCTGAGGAAAGAAACTGGGGAGGTGAACCAGAGCACAACTTCTTTACATATTTATCAGCAGTGCCCACTCCAGAAACTCCTCATAACAAGAATTGAACAGTCAATGTAAAAGTACATTTCACATTTGTTTTTATAGCTTTTTAAAAAGCATACATAGATACACTTTATGGACCAGAAAATCTTCTCTATAAAAGATTTCATCTTGCTCACTGATTTCGGAAGGGGCCAAGGACCAGGATGCATAATAAATTTGAGGACCCAGAAACAGTTTTTTACATAAAAGGGTTAGAAATCTGCAATGCTACGTTTCATATTTTATAGTCACTGAAGCAATTCAAATGAAAGTCTTGCTTGGCATCCTACGTAAGCACAGGTTTTAGAAGACTCAGCAATGTCAGAACTGACTGGAACATCTGCTCCCGGCTATAAGTGATCTGGGAGACTAAGCCCAGGTAAGGTTGTCTGTGCTGGGTTCAGAACAATTGGATTAGGTCAAAGAAACCCGGCAGATCACTCCAAAGTAATCCGTCACAGGAACTAGAGTAGATTCCACCTTCAGTCCGGGATGAAGGTTTGGGTATATGAATTCAAAAGTGCTCAAACTCCTTTTGCTGTTTGCATCTGAAGATGACAGTCCTGCCGCTAAACCTGACGTTGCTGCATGTGATTTTGCCAGCTGAGTGGCTGTGCAGTACGACTATGCCCTCTCAGAATTACCAGAGAATGAAAGAGATCAAGAGGGGAGAACAATCACTGCTGTATATGAATTTGGAGGATATGTAAGTCAATTCTACAAACCAAAGCACTTGACTCTTTGAGAATACTGTCTGGAGAAGGCCACTGGCTGGGGTGTGCAGAAGAAAAAATGTTCAAGATTCTTGTTTCTGCCTTAAGGACTCATGCAGCACTACTGTTAGCTAAGCTTGGCAGCTGCAGGCATTTGCAGCGGGCGTTAACTTCCTCTTCCCAAATGCATGGCTTCACCCTTTATTTGCTTTAAATAATCTGTACTTTTAGCCTGCACCATAGCATGTAGATAAGGAATAAAACTGGAAATAAATACCATAAAGGGAAAAATACAGATTAAGTAGGACAGTCTAGATTGGATTTATAGCATATTATACTCAATTTCCTATCCTTTGTAACATATACATACATATGTATGTATCATACATATAAATGTAAATGGATGTAGGAAAAAATTGCTGAAATTGAGTTTTATTGAATGTAGTCCTAAAATAGCTCACCATAAAATCTATGTTATTGTCTTCATTCCTGAAATGTTCCATCAACTTCTCAAAGCGCTGTTTTTCTCCGCAAACCTGAAACACACGTTTGAATAGTGCATGTGAAATTCCAAATATAAGTATTCCAAAATTAGATGCAGACATTTTAGCATTAATAATTATTCCCAGACTATCCATTTTTTCCCTCTCTTGCTATTTACTTTTCTTCTAAGCTAGTTACAAATAGCAACATGAGCCAAGACCAAAGCTGATCCTGGTTTCTTTTGCATGTTCTCTTGGTATTTTGAAATCCTTATCAAATGTATTCGTCTTTCATTGGTTACCTTTGCATGTCCCACCAATATTTTTATCCTGCATTCAGAATCCCAGAGTGTTGCTTATAATTAAAAAAAAAAAAAAAAAAAATCACTATAGTTTTCCTTTGTACAAAAAAAAAGACATGCTATAAGAAAAGATCTTAATAATTTTGTATTTAAATTCTTTGAAAGGCAGATTCAAAATATTCATATCATGTCTAACTGAAACAAAAATTTTAGTGTATAAGCTACAACACAGAAATTTTGGAAAACTATATTAACCAAGTCAAGGTGAGTATAAACATTTGCAGGGATATGTGAAGTAGCACTCTAGAGGCCTAAAACATATGCATTCAGCTTGAATTAATGCATTCATTGAACAAATGAAATAAAACAGGTAAAATACTCTGAACTCTGGGGCCCAAGCTATCTGCATATATACGGAATTAAATACATTAAGTTAAAAACACAAAGTCAAAGAAAGATTTGTACCAAATAATAACTCTGGAGACTTATTTCCAAAATTAAAGGATAAACTTGAGTTCTGTCTGTGTCCTTGGCTACCTTTTGTGGAGCAAAGTCCTAAATCCACTGGTTTATTTATTGCACCTTCAGGAAACATTTAGCTCAACATCTATGGGCTACATGTTGTGTTAGTAAGACACAATCTCTGGTCTTAACATTTTGTAAACTTCAAAAAAAATTTTTTAAATTAAAGTTATTGGAATGACAATGGTTAGTAAAATTACATAGTTTGCAAGTGTATAATTCTGTAATACATCATCTATATATCACATTGTGTGTTCACCACCCAGAGTCAGTTCTCCTTCCATCACCATATGTTTGACTCCTTTTTCCCTCCTTTACCACCTCCCTCCCCACTTACCCTCTGGTAACCACTAAACTGTCATCTGTGTCTATGAGATTTTGTTTGTCTTGTTCCATTGTTGCTTTCAGTATGCGTGAAGTCATATGGTTCTTGACTTCTTCTGTGTGACTTATTTCGCTTAGCATAATCATGTCAAGATCCATCCATGTTGTCGCAAATATGCTTACCTAAATTTTCTGATTCCATTTTTTGATCTTAGGGACATTCATTCCAATCCTAAACAATTCTCCATAAATGATATTTCATAATGTTATAACGCAGCCATTCAACTCCATTATATTAAATTCCATGTGTGCGTGCACGCACGTGTGTACAGGAATTTTGTGTTTTGTTCATCACTCTACCCTCAATATCTAGAACAACACTTACCACATTGTAAGTTCTCAATAATATTTGTTGAATTGCAGTGAATAGAGAATAAGCAATTATGTTAAAACACACTTAACGAAAGGGACTTGCTACTCTCCACCATGTTTCAGACTGAAACAAGAACCGTCAGACCAGGCAGATAGGCACCAGGATTAAATCTGTAGTGGTGGTTCTTGTGCCTGAACCGAGAATGTTAAGGGAAGAGCCTTTGACCTCTGAGGGCCTTCTGGTCTTACAGCAACTTCATTTTCTCAACAGATTCAGACCACAGTTTACTGTATTCTGATGACAGCTCTCCATTTACTTACACCTGTCTTAACAAAAAATCGTTACAGAAGACAGAGGAACAGTGCATTCACCCAGTCTGGAAGAAGGGGAGAAGTCCAGAAGGGAGAGTTTGAAGTAAAGCCTTTAAAAACACACGTGTTCAATCCCACCCTAGAGAGCCTGATTCGGCAGGCCTGGGTGGGGCTGGGTGACGTAGGCGTGTATAATTTTAAAAGTACTACAGACCATCTGATGCTCTACAAAGGCTGAGAACCAGAGATTTAAAGGGATACTCAGGCTGTGTTTTGCCCCGTCCCCTCTAGAGATTATGCATTAAGTTCCTGGAAACAAAAGGTTTGATGAACCGGGAAGGCAGTGCGAAATCAGCTCCCTAGACTGTGACATCAGTTCCATCTGGTGCCCAAAGTCTCAAGTGTCCCCAGCCTGCAAAAGGGCCCAGTGGGTGAAAACTGCCAAGGCTTGGTAGGGAAAACGTCAGAATTACAACCTGAATTTTCTTGAAGACAAACCTCAGCATAAGAATTTGTCCCCTAGGAGAATGGTTTACTTCAGTCTGTTTTGGGAGGCTGGTAGTGAAGAGAGGCGGTCTAGGATCTGGGGACAGCTGCCAGCTCTCCTGAAAAACAGGCTGCTTAATGTTGTGTTTGAGTGTCTAAGCACTTACTGAACCAGATGAGGCAATGGCCATCAATGAACAGTAATGATGACTACAAATCCTGCAAAATGAAAGGCAAAGCCCTTCAAATTCAAGAATGTCAGAAATCTGGAAAGGACCTTGGGTAATCCAATACCTTCAATGTATGAATGATACCCAGATACATCACTTATCTCCAATCTGATGAATGACCTACACAGAGGCTAGAAGCAGGTCCTGAACTGCCAGTATGACATTCCTTCTCCCACACAGCCCAACGTGTTCAAGTAAAGATATTCCACTTAAAACAACGGTTAAAGCATTCCAGAATTATCTGAGATGCCAAGAGATGAAAAACGTTATTAAAAACGGCAGTTGTTATGTCATGCATACAGTTGATGTCCGTGCACCAGAATCTTCCATGGAGCTTCTAAAAACGGCAGGTTCTCGGGGTCTTAATCAAGATATCCTGAGAATCTTCGCAGATAGAACTAGGAACCTGTGCTTTGAAAAAGTACTTATGGTCATTGTACCAGCATTTGGGAAACCGTGGCTTATGTAATATTAGACTAGCTGATTAAATCCTTAGCCTTTCTGACGACCAATTATAAACCAGATAGCTAGATGATTAACTGTCCAATTCACTCAACCTCCAATTTAGCAACACGAATAAAGAAACATAGTTACTATAACTAGGTATCATAGGAACCCAGTAGGGACTGGCCCACTGACCCTGCACAGCTACAATGAATAGTAAGGTAAAGCCCAAATAATCAAGCATTGTGCCCAGGGCATTAGAGAAAATGGATTTTCTATGGCTGAGGAAAGCACATGGGGGTAGCAATAAAACAAACTACTCATATCCTGTGAATAAGAAGAGATAGCATTAAATCCAGAACAAGCAATATTAGATTAATTTCATGCTGAGTAAAGATCCCCAAAATCATTGTACTACTCTGGTAGGCAGGACTGAAATATACATTATGAGCTTTGAATATACATTTCTTTAGAATTGCTCATTCTGTCAACAGACAAATCCATGCTGAGAACATGTGTTATGAAATAGAGAAATACTTTCAATCTTCAAAAATAACAGACTTAAATATTTTCCAATTTAGAGCTGCTATGAACTTGGTGAAAAGAATTTGAATGCACAAAACAATATTTTGCCAACATAGATGCTAGCTTCGGGCAACCATGAAAAAATGATCTGACTGACCGCTCTCCTCATCCATTGTAAGAACTAGAAGGGCCCCTCCTATCAGTCCCAAGTCCTTCTCTGTAAAGGTTTAGGCAGACTGCTCTGCGGCTAATCTCCTCTAATGGATTCATGGTGGTATTTTTGACATTGTTCCATCGGAACAGAATGGGTTCTCGAGACCCCCTTCATTCCAGCTGAAGCAAAGGAAGCATGCAAACCAGATTCACATTTGTTTCTACATTACTGTAGCAATCATTGAACAAGTGTATACTACAATCCCTCAGGAAATGGGAAGATACGTTTGGGGAAGGTTGGTAAGGCATGTCCCACATCAAAGGAAGTCGTCTAAGCACATAGAGCTCACATCTGGACCACCCCCACACACGTGGTTCAAACAGGACCATCATGGCTGAACGTGCTGCTTCTCTCCTCTAAACTTGGCCTTGTTTTAGGAAATTTGTGAGAATGAAAGGAATGGGACCACTGAGTCTCAGTTATTTTCAGAATCCACACATTGGCCTTTCTGGGGATGCTCTCAAGGCTTTCATCAAAACAAATGTAAGCATCAGGGGCCTATTTGCATGTATATATTATTGCACATTATATTTTGTTGCATGTAACTTCCACCTGCCAACAAAGGCCAAACAAGTAAAAAAAAAAATAAATAAAAAAATTGCACTATGGCAAGTGAAATCTGCCATTTCTTGACTTTTAGAGTCACTGGTATTTCTCATTCCCCCACTAGCTTTGACACTGATATCCTATTTCAATAACAAGTACCCACCGGAGTAAGTGGGGTAGGGAGCGAATTTAAGAGACACAGCCACAGAAAGGCTGAGCACAGCAGACTGGAGAGGAGCCCTTCTGTGTTCTGGGGCCATTCCATCAGGAATTAGACACTCCAGCAGCCAGCGCTGCCAGAAATTAAGTCAACCAGCAGAAAAATAAAAGTACATGCTCTGGAAAAGCAGGTACTCTACTGTAAACTTATGTTTACTACTATAAACTTAAGAGGCATCTTCATTTAAAAATCATTTATAGATCACACTCATATGAGTAAGTTTCCTGACCCTGATTAATCCTGTGTAAAGGGAACTCGCTCAGGCTCAGATCCTGGAGCGCAAATATCCGTCTGCTAACGCAGCCACCCATCCACCCATCCCTGTGGGGTCCTAGGACATCCAACCCTCTTTGCACCTTTCAGCTCTGACATTGATGAGGGTTAGGGTAGAAATGGGACTATGTGAAGTACTAAACAGAGGACCACAAAACATGGGTTCTAAGTCCTGGCTCTGCTAAAATCCCACAGTGAGCGTGGACAATTCAGGGAACCTCCCTGGACTTCAGTTTTCACACTCATTAATTTAAGAGCCTTAGATGATTTCCTTAGTTTTCATACCCTGTTCTAGGAAGCCATAAGTGTTCCCAGAGGAATGCTTTGGAAGCTCCAAAGATGGAGCTTGGCCAGGAAATGGAAAGCACACATAAGAAAGATTCTTGGGACTTCTATCTTCATTTATCCAGCTCTGCTTGATTACATGAGTTTCCTGGTAAGATTTCTTTTGGAGAAAGAAAGATTCATTGAAGATTTCCATTGCTAATAAAAGTTTGAAAAAAAATCCTCTCACTCACTATCTTGAAGCTCTAAGATTCTAATCTAGGCTTGGCAATAATATGATATTCCCACACTGACCGGCCTGGAAGCCCTACACAAACCAAATTTAGAGAGAAGTACTCGGCTCCACAGGCCCTGAGTACCAAAGATAAGAGCCAAAGCACTAAGGCACAACGTCTGGCTCACTGGTGCTGGCGAGGCGGATAAATCCTGCCCTGCCCAGATAAAATGGGCCACACCCGGGACAAACAGATACATTTTCACTTCAAGGAGAACTGAAGCAACATCTCAGCTTCTGCCAAAAAACAACTCAACTCTGTTCTCTAACATCTGTGAAAGACATCTCTGAACAGTGTCCCAAACTATTTAAATAAATCTAGGGCCCTAGATGCAAAAGGGGTAATGGTTTAGAGCATCTCTAAGAGTGGGCAGAGGATAGGGGATGATTTCCCCAAAGGGTAATAGTGGAGAAAAGATGGTTTTACAAAGGCCTAGTAATAGAGAGTATATCTTGCTAGCCAGATGGCGAAATGAACAACAGACTGCCGGCCTTCAGCCACTTCTCTGTCCCCCTTCAAGGTCAGAGACTGCTTTTGGCTTCCCCCAGCAACAGCTCCCAGGACACCACACAAGGTCTGCAGCCAGATTGAGGCCTGACTCTTATGAGGTGGCTATAAAATATGCTCCTGGGTTAGTTATATAAAAATTAAAGGCCCCTTGCCTAAGTGTTTCCTTCTTGCCCTGTTGCCTGGCGCCTGCCTCAATACTCTCTTTTTCTCTTCTCACAATAGGGCCCTGTGATCTGCAGGGCTCCCTGCAGGAAGGCACCGTTTTAGAGGCACAGTCTATTATGACTGATTAAACTACCCTTCTCAGGGGTGCCCAGGAACAAAAGTTCTGTTTTCTTTTCAGGGTCACATGAAGTAAACAGTTATTTCATAGTTAGTGCCTAGGTGAAAAGCATCTTTTACCTGCTATTGAAAGCACCAGCAGACTGAGGTTACTGACACAAGGATGGCCTGCCAGAAACCATTTTCCTGAGGTGTTCTGTACTTATGGGGAGTCTGTTAATTTTTGCCCTGAGGTGATTAGACATTTCATGCACTGACACCAAATGGCTACCATGACAAAAGCAGATCATTCCAACCTGTTGCTGGCTCTCACGTCTCCTTGGGATTTAAAGGTGGAAATATTCATCAAATTGAAGCATTCTGAAACTAAGCACCCTTAACTCACTCCACTGGGGGGAAAAAAAAAAAACCAAAACGAATGAAAGCTGCACAACTGAATGTACGCTATAATCTACAATTTAACCCTCCTTCCTCATAAATTAATAAAATATTTATATCAATCTTAGACTGGCAGACATCTGATTATGGGCCAGAGGTTTCCTCCACATAATGCAAAACACCCTTTTGACAATATCAGTCACTTTTCCAGATGTTTCCAAATATCCAGATGTTTGGCACTAGGCACACAAAGCATCCAGATGACTGTTTTACTTTCCATGCACATATTTTGCTGTACTGAATAAAGAATCCTGACGTAGAAGTAAAGGGCTAGTGAAATCCCCAAAGGATGACTTGTTGACACACCACACCTTAAATGAGAAAGGGAGCATTTTTATCACTCCCCTAAAAAAAGATGACCTCCATTAAATTCTAGCGAGGAAGGCTCTACAATCTCTCTGGCTTCAGTGCAATACTCACATCTCTTGGTCATCAATAAGGACACATACAGATTCTTTCAAGGCTTCTGTTCCTACAGGAAAACCTTCTAGTGCTTCAAGAGAGACTGGTATTTAAATAGCTACCTGAGGACAAAATGATGAAGGCCTTCAGGCATCTCTGGAATGACTTACAATCAGACCCCTTGAAAGCAGAAGAAGGCCTACATTATCCTTTATTTCATTCACTTCTCCTCATAGCTTCAATCTGGGCGCATACCCAATTTGGTCCAGCAAGGCAAGTGAGGGGACACAAGGACACATTTCTAGTGATCATCACATGCTCACTAAACCAAAGCAATAGCACGTGGTATGAGCTGTTTAAATCCTGTGGCCTTTTCACCAACAGAACTTGGGACCTGCTTGGGGGGCAGATGTCAACCCACACTCTGCTCATGCCTGAATCACAACAAATTAAATTGTACAAAGATGTGCTATGAACTCAGAGCCCTTGAAGAGAGGGACTCTTTGTTTGTGAGACCAAAGACCTTAGTCCACAAATAGGCAAATGCCTGAAGTTTGTCCATTGCTCTCTCCTAACTCTCAGTTCACAGCTCCTCTACTGCTCCTGGGCTCTGCCCCAGTTCTGGGTCTTAATCAGGACGATCTTGCTGTCAGTTACCTTTAACCACTTCTACCCAGCCTAAGATGACAGCCAAACAATGGATGCGGGTAGCAGTCTTAAAGTATGCGCCTCAAACACAGAGGGCCCCTCAGGCCCTTTCACAGAGTCTATGAAGTCAAAACTATGTTTATAATAATATTAAGATGTGATAAACCTTATGCACAGAGTTGACATTTGCACTGGTGGTGCAAAAGCAATGGTGGGAGAATGAAACTGCTGTTCCTTCTCAGGAATCAAGGTAGTGACACTGAATTATACCAGTAATCACTGTATTCATCACAGCCATGAATTCTTAGTTTTTTTAAAAAAGCCAATTTTACTTAAGAGTACCCCTGATGCTGCCATAAAAATATTAATTTCATTTCATCTCTACCGCTGAATGCACATTTTTCGTATTCTATATGATGAAATGGAAAGCTAGCTTATGAATATATGTTATCATGAGGACAAGCACTTCTGTGATTATTCTAGTCATAAGATAAACTAGTCACTTTTTCATTCTTATTTGAAGGAACGACGAACAAACTACAGTTACTCAGACATATATACCTGGCAGTTATTGTCTTGAAAATGAAGTGAGCCTTTTACTTTAGAAAACAACTGACAATATGTGTTTCCAATGATAAAAATTGAACTCTCAAGCAAAAATGAGAATTTTAGAAAATCTGTATCCACTGTGAGCTTGAGAGCTTACCAATATTTAAAATTTTTCTGATGAGATTGGCGATAATAATCATTTATGTGATTTTTTAAAAATATTGCATTATGAAATGTGTCAGTGTTTAGAAGATCTGGATAATTTGGTGAATTGATATTTCCCAAGTGACCACGGCATGTTAGTACAAAGCTATGCATTCATTCAAGGTGCAAGAGAGGAAAATAAATTTTAATGTAACAGAGTACAAGAAGTTCATTAATATGGTTTCAGGTTCCACTTTGCAACTAACCTTTAAGAAACTATTACTCATAGAGTGTTTGTACAGTATAGTATCAAAAAAGAACACCCCCTATTACCTGTTAAAATACTTCCTTTTCCATCTGCATATTTGTCAGGGTGCTGGATGGATTTTCTTTAACTACTTCAACCAAAGCAACACAAGTGACTGAATGCAGAAGCAGCTATGAGCAAGCAGCTATCTTCTATTAAGCTAGACTTTAAAAGATATATAAAAATATAAAATAATGCCACTGTTATGCACCGAATTGTGTCTCCGCAAAATTCCTAGGTTAAAGCCCTAACCCTCAATTCAACCATATTTGGAAATAGGGCTTGCAGGAAGTGAAGTTAATGAGGTCTTAAGGTTGGGATCTTAATCCAATGGGATTGGTGGCCTTTTAAGAAGAGGAAAAAGGTTATCTTTCTCTCTCTTTCCAAACACACACACACACACGAAAGACCATCTGAGGACACAGTGAGACGGCGGCCATCTGCAAGCCAGGAAGAGAATCCAATCATTCTGGCATGGGGACTTTCAGCCTCCATAACTGTGAGAAAATAAATTTCTGTTGTTTAAGCCATCCAGTGTATGGTATTTTGTTTGGTACTCCAAGATAACTAAAACACTATTCTCACGGATTTTCATTTTTAGTTTTAAATAATAGGTAATTTTTATAGAAAAAGTTAACATCATGTAATGAGATTGTTATTTTTAATGAAATAAGACAGTTCATCTTGGGAGAAATGTCGGTTTAGGTCTTCTGCCCATTTTTCAATTGGATTTTTTTGTTGTTGTTGTTGAGTTGTACAAGTTCTTTATATACTTTGGATATTAGCCCTTTATTCAAGGTGGTATTTGCAAATGTCTTCTCCCATTCAGTTGGTTGCCCCTTTGTTTTGTTGATGGTTTCTTTTGCTATGCAGAAGATTATTAGTTTGGTATAATCCCATTCACTTATTTTTGCTTTTACTTCCCTTGCCTTTGAGGTCAAATTCATAAAATCTTCTCTGAACCCAAGGTCCATAAATTTAGTACCTATGCTTTCTTCTATGAAATTCATTGTTTCAGGTCTTATGAGTAGGTATGTGATCTGTTTTGAGTTAATTTTGGTATATGTGACAGATAGCAGTCTAGTTTCATTCTTTTGCAGAGGACCTGAACAGACATTTCTTCCAAGAAGACATACAACCAACCAACAGATATATGAAAAAATGCTCAACTTCACTATTAAGGAAATGCAAATCAAAACCACAAAGAGATATCACCTCACACCTGTTAAAATGGCTATTATCAACAAGATGAGTAATAACAGGTGTTGGAGAGGGTGTGGAGAAAAAGGAACCCTCATATACTGCTGGTAGGAATGGAAATTGGTACAGCTACTATGGGAAACAACATGTAGATTCCTCAAAAAATTAAAAATAGAATTACTATATGACCCAGCAATCTCTCTTTTGGGTATCTACTCAAAAAATCTGAAAACCTTTAGCCGTAAAGCTATGTTCCACTATGTTCATTGCAGCATTATTCACTATGGCCAAGACATGGAAACAACCAAAGTGTCCTTTGATAGATGATTGGAGAAAGAAGATGTGCTATATATACACAATGGAATACTACTCTGCCATAAGAAAAGATGAAATACTGCCATTTGCCACAACATGGATGGATGTTGAGATTATCATGCTAAGTGAAATAAGTCAGATAGAAAAAGTTGAGAACCAAATGATTTCACTTACATATGGGATATAAAACTGAAAGCAACAATCAAACAAGACAAACAAAGAAACAAGAACTCATAGACACAGACACAGTTTAGTGGTTACCAGAAAGTAAGGGGGATTTCTGAGGTGATAGAAGAGGGAAAAGGGGGTCAACTATATGGTGATGGAAAGAGAACTGACTGAACACGCAATGCAATATATAGATGATGTATTATAGAACTGTACACTTGAAACCTATATAATTTTACTATCCAATATAATCCCAATATATTTAATAAACAAAAAAAAGAAAATTTGATTAAAAAAACTTTTATCGAAATGTTGCTTTAATTTCTAATGTGCTAATGGCATAATGTAGATTATGCCAATACATAATCTACATTAAAAAAAACTTTTGGGGATCCTCAGTAATTTTTAAGAGTATGTATAAAAAGGGGTCCTGAGGCCAAAAGTTTGAGAACTACTGGATTAGAGAATCACCACTTTATTCCTACAAAGACGACAAACCTTAAAACCTAAAACTTGAAGAAGCAAATAAATGGATTTCTAGGAGTAAAATTTATTGCAAGGTTGCTGGGGAGTCAACCACACTATATAAAGACCAACTAGACTTGCCATCTCTCCACAAAGATGAGGTCACACCATTCAGAGACTGATCAGGCTTCCCTATATAGAAAGGAACCCTCTATCAGTTCCATCAGGTAGCAGGAAAAAAAAAAAAAGACTTCCCTTCAGTTCTTATGTTTAACAAGGCCAGCTACTACCCCTGACATTCACCAGGTTGGACAGCAGCAGTCCCTAACTGTCTCTGTCTCTGGGATGTGCCCACCCCTGTCATGGGAAAGCGCATTACAAGGCTAGATATTGTTTTCCCAAAGTCAAGTGAATTTCAGATTCCAGGCAAGAATATAAGAGAGACATAGAAACAGTTCTTTCCCACGTGGTCTATAGGATATGGACAATTTCAAAGAGAATCAGACTCAGTGAATCCACCCAAATGTGCCCCTGGGACACCTGACATGCTATGATATCGAACAATGAAGAACAAATAGGCAAACAACAAAAAGATGATTCTCTTTTACTAATGGACTGAATATGTCTTATGATACCTACCACACAGAATACACTATCTCCTAGTTTTACAACTATTCCTGGAAAATACTTCAAAATGGAAATTTCAGTGTTTTACTTAGCGGTGTACCAATCAATCTGGGATATTATGCATGTGGCTGGTACAATTACTGGTGGAGACGGAGCCCTCCTTTTCCATGACCAAAACCACACTGCGGAGACACAACAGAGCTGTAGCTCATGTTACTCTGATTGGCCATTTCCACTCTCCAGTGACACAGAGCTGAGGGGGACAGTGGTCAGAAAGCTCAACTGCATGATGAGGGAGGACTGACAGTGGCTGTGGAGCCATAATCGGGAAGTGCGGAGCCATTGTCTTCTACTGAGTGTTCCCATCAGTTGTTGTGAATGAAAACTGAGTACGAATATACAGCCTTGGCAGATTGATACATGGAATGAATGAGCTGGGCTGGAACCACACGCACCACTGTGGTGAAAGGAATAAAGAACGGCTGCTGTTGAACTCCAGTGAGCAGAACAGAGTCTGGGGTCTGATGGAGGACCCGGGAAATGAAAAGCCTAAATAGCGATTCGAGAGCTCACTTGTTCAGACACTGTCCATGCCAGGGACACAGTCACAGACAGGCCCTTCCTAGTAGGAGGTACCCAGTGCGCCCAGCACATTCAACTCATGTTCTGGTCAGGGAAGCAGCAAGCTCCTTTGACACACTGCTGATTTTTAAAAGGAGACTTAGTTATAGAGACTGATACAGCCATTTCAAGGTGGTTGTAAAAGGGAACTATGAACTAATGTCACAATGGAATCTAAAGTCACAGTGATCTATTTTTATTTGAAGCTTGTTACTACCCTAACCATTGGCCTTGGGTGCATTACTTTTTGTTCTTGTTTATAAATTTGTGTACCTACCATTCTATTATGTAAGTACCCTGTTTTTATATCTGCAGTCAAAGAAACACTCAATCAGATGAAAGCATTTGAATATTATACGTATAATACATATTACACATATGGGCGTGTATGTACAAAATTTTATAGAAACATAAAACCGTAGAATTGGAAGGGATAGAGAGACCATGTGACTAATTTGTCATCTAAAGCAGAAACCTTGCACCACAAGATACCAGACCCACCGGGTTATCTTCCCATCCTCCTGACTATCCTTTGTGTTGTGTGCTGGTCTTTCTGAGCTTTCTTCTAGCCCATTCTAGCCTGGTGCCCTTGTGGGGTTCTCCTCTTTAGTTATAATCCCCTTTTCTATTTGGATTACTAACACAAACACACACACACACACACACACACACACACACACACACACACTCACGGACACTTCCAAATCACCTCTGTTTAAATCTGTTCTGACTTTCATGGTTTTCAGTTCAGAACTAAGAATCTGATATTGGGCATTTTACCATCACAAAACAAAAACAAAAAAAAGAATTTAATAAAAACAAAGCCTATTTTCTTAATCTGAAACAAATTCCCACATCACATTTGTTCCTCTTGGTTGTGTTACTTTCTTCCTAATTAGATGTAGACTATTTGAATACATTTTTATTCTCCTCTTGAGTCAGTGAATTGTCCTGTCTCTCACCTACTGTTTTTCAACTTTGTGGATTCATATCCATTGTCCTGGCTACAAACTTCGTCCAGGGCCCACTCATTTAACGCCTGAGCTACCTCGCTCCCAAACTCCTGCGTCTTTCCCCTCTAATGTAGTTTATACAGAGCTGATGATAGATGATATTTATCGGAATTACATAAAATACCCTTCTCAGATTTCCACAGAATCAAAGGGACTAGATGTAAAAGCACTTCATAAACTGCAAAGCACTTTATAACGATTAGTTGCTTTCCTTTCTTCTTTTCCCGCCTTTTATCTATCTTCCAGTTGCGATTTTTTTTTTAATCACAGGCTTCAAATCTCTCCACTATTACTTTCGCAGAAGCTTAGTCATGCTTGCCTCCTGTCACGCTTTCTTCTGTATCATGGGCCCCAGTCCGATGTTTTTCCTTGTCAATCAGCACATTTATTCTGACTTATCCTGCTCCGAGACAGATTTCATGCCAATCTCTTCTTCTGTTCTCAGAAGTCCCTTCACCAACTCAATCAAGTCTCTTTCTTCCTTTAGAATCCTGCACAAGACCTATCCTCTTTCTTTGGGCCTCATATAAACAGCCCAGTTTGTTCTGAATTTCACTAAATTCAAACACTCCAATAATCTACCCAGTCTATAACTGTTTCAATTAGGTTCGCTTTTTGGCAGAAAGTTGAGGGTGTGTAGAAAGTGTTTGGTGTGCGATGACTTGTTATATAAGGTTGACTATGAACCTGGGACTAAAATGGATCTGGGTAAAAATCCCAAGGTTGCCCTTCACTAATGTAGGCCTATTGACTCTGAACCTCTCTTTCTTTATTCCTACTTCATAGGGTACATCTTAAAATTAAAGTAATATATGCTAGCCTGCTGATATTCAACAAACTATAATGGTAGCCTTACTATTTCCATATATGTATATGCCTTTTTTGTACACATGACATAAATATACTGGCTAATTTTCACAATCTGGAATAAAATGACATAGATTCATGAACTCTGCTTATGTTTTCTTTCTGAAGATGATTGTTTATTAGTTTAAAAGAAATGAACCAAACAAAAACCTTATGTATTGACTATGAAGCCCAAATAAATAAAAATGTGCTGTTTTGGAAGTATTAAAATTCAAATGAAATCTGAACTTTACCCACATAGGAAATCAAGTTCAATACGAACATTCACTGGCAATAACACTTAAACTTTAGTTTACATTATAATAGGGAATAAAACATAAATGTAAGCACAATTCTTAAAGTTTTGAATTACTGTTCTCTTATTGTTAACTGCAGCATACGGATGGCCATTAAAATATCTATTAAAGTTAGTCCTATCTTTCTCAAGGTGATAGAAACTTTGGGGGGACAAAAATCATGCCTTTTATTTTCTGTCAAACTCTCCTGATCTTATAACAGTGCTTTTTCCATTGCAAATAATATAGTTGTTCAACCACTCCATAGAAGTTCCAAAGAATTTTGATTGTGTTTATTAATTCTAAAGGAAAGGTGGTAATGATCAGTGCCTTTCTTTGGGGAGAGCTGTTATACACAGATAACTGAGCATCTTTGAAAGTCAAGAGAAAGCTAATCATATGAAATGCTACTAGAAGGAAAATTCTAACTCCACACGCAACAGGGACACTGAGCCATGTGAGGTATAACATTACTTGCCAAACATTATAACCAACAGAAACACACACACACACACACACACACACACACACACACACACACACGAAGCATCACTGCCACTTCAAACCCTTTCATCTGGTTCCCTTTAGGGCTTGTGACGATGCATAAATCCATCTTTATATTGTTACTCATAATACATACACACACTATACATACACACATATATGCATACATATGACATATGTATATATGATTTATCTTTTTCTTTTCCTAGTTACATATCTAGCATAAGCATTTTCACAATTACTTCATCAGCTCTACTTTAACCCAGAAGCTTATCTCACAAGATGGTTAATATAGCCTTGGGTGTGGGGCTTAGCCACTGCTCAGCACTGGACTTGACGACCCCAGAAATAACCTATAATCCAGGAGTATTTGACATTTAAAAACGATTGTTTCTATTTCATTTTAAAAAGCAGCTAGAACAAACAGAATATTAAAGTTTACTTAAGTCCCAAGATACTTTAAAAAAAAAGATCCTTACTATTCAAGTCAGGGTGGAGTGAGGGAGAAAAAGAATAAGGAGGCAGATCTCTCATTCAAAAAAAGAAACCAAGGTGATCCTAAAATAGACCTTAACCTTACTCTGCAGAAATAAATGCCAGAACGACAACTGAATCCTGACTGGGAACTGAAAACTCCCATTACGCTAACGGTTTTGGGGGTTGGTGACGATACTGCCAGGCTGTAAGAGTTCTGATTCCAGTTCTCTAATCGGCTCACCCTTCTGGATCTTACAACCAGAACAACATCTTATTGTCAGGGAAACAAGTGAAAGTTCCATGTTTAGGGACCTGGGCCAACCTCTGTCTCAGATTCTCTGGGGTCTTAAAGTAACACACAGCGCCTACTGCATTTTTTTTGAGGCCTTTCATTGTTGTTTTCCCAAAATATGATATGAAGGCGCATATGCCAACTGTCTTACAGTTGGCAAAGGGCACAAGTTTTAAAAATGGCATTTTTGCATGAGAAAAAATAACAAGGAAGCAACACCCTGTTTTAAAAAAAAAGAAAAAGTGGATGCTTCAAATGAAAGATGAGGCTCCCTGTTGTAAAAAATCTCACTCAGGCTTGTGGAGAGGAGAGAGTCTAAGTAAAGTCGGGTTAAAAGTAAAGTCAGGTTAAAAGCAAAGCACCTCTACAAGTGTTTGCCAGTTACGGTGATAATCTTGTCTGCCCAGCTTACCACTATCCTCTTCTACCTCCCGTTTTTCTTTCTTTCTTTTTTGAAGCTCCCTCAGGCCCACATCAAAGGAAGGTCTTGAAGATGCTAGAAGTGAATGAATACAGCAGCTGAGGGAGCAGGTGACTGCCCGTGGAACAAGAGGCCCAAGGAATGAGAAATATGAATGGCAACATTTCTGAAATAAATCTCAGACCCTGGCCGCACTCTGTTCTGTCAAAGTGACCTTACGCTGAGCCCACTGCCAGCTTACTTTTGGAGCAAAATAGAACAGTCCTTTCTTCACTAACCGAGAGCGTCAATCTACATAGCCAATGCTTGGAGATGATCAGGGAATACATTTTCTACCCTTGTTCCTTGTTACCTTTCGGCTACATGACAATATGAAGACTTTTTCCTGATCTGCCCAACTTCCTATCCCACCTGTTTTCATCCCACACCCTGCCCCTTTTAAGACCAGAGCTTCAAGGTAAACTAAAGTCCTTGAAGCTTTATTAAGATGCCACCTTCTTTGTATAAAATGACATCGTTACCTGATGTTGTAGGCTGAATAACGGCCCCCACAAAGATGTCCTTGTGCCAATCCCTGGTACTTGTGAATATTTACCCTACATATAAAAGGGACGTCACAGATATGATTAAGTTAAAGCTCTTGAGAAGGGGAGATTTCTTGGATTTTTCTGGGTGGGTCCAATGTAATCACAATGGACATTAGAAGAAGGAGGCCAGAGGATCAGAGTCAGAGAAGGGGCCATGAGCAAGCAGCTTCTAGAAACTGAAATGCAAGGAAATGGATTCCCCAGGAGAATGCCACCCTGTAGACTCATTTTATACGTCTGACCAGCAGACATGTAAGGTAATAAATTCATGTTGTTTTAAGCCACTAAATTTGCGGTAATTTGTTACAGCAGTGATAGGAAATGAATATACCTGGTTAATATACCTCTTGTTCATCCTGAACACAGCTCAAGCACCCTTGTTCCTATAGGAAGCCTCCCCTGAGAAACCCTCCCCCGTCTGCCCTCCTTCCTCTACCTCCTCTTAGTTAGCTGTGCCTCCTCCTTGCAAAGCACCTGGCATTTAGCTTTAGAAAGCCTAGTCGTATAACTGTTGAAATATTTATGTTTCCTTAACGAGACTGAAATGCTCCCTCTTAAAGGCAGGGCCTATGTCTTATTCATTTTCTTATTTCCAGTGCTTATCAATAGTTCTGAGACATGGGGGGCGCACAACATTCATAAAAAAATGTTTCCAGTAAGTTAGCGTGACCAGTAGCCTTCACTTCCTTACTAGATGATAAAGACACAGATCATAAAGAAATAATTACTTCATTACCAAGGGCTTGGAAATGTTATGTGAATAGCTCCTTTCTCCTCTAGAAAAGCTTTCAAAATATTGTTGGCCCATAGCACACTGGCTTGAAGGAAGTAGTAACCATCCTTTCTATCTGCAATGAAAAAGTTTATAAAGCTTTCAGTCCTGAAGAGAAACCAAGTATTGGGTTGAATGAGAGAGAGAGAGAGAGAGAGAGAGAGAGAGAGAGAATAGAAGAGGAACAACTAGACATACATTGGTTCTCAAAACGTTATTGAGGTGAACTGTATTTTCCAAAAAAGACCACAGCAGTCTCTCCCACCCCACATTCTTCTGCACTGGGACTCTCACACTCCACCATCAAGAAGTAAGGTCATTACCTTCCCCTTTGCATCTGGCTTGGCTTAGCAACTCACTTGCAACTAATAGAATGCAGCAGAAGTGACACTGATGACTTTTGAGACTAGCTCAGAAGACACGTTGCAACGTCTGTCCCTTTGAATGCCTGCTCTCCCGATGTTCCTTCCTGTTCCCTCCCATGGGAAGCCAGCTGTCATGCTATGAGAGGCTCCAGCCACATGGAGTCCTACATGGAAGCACTGCAGTTGACAAGCTCCACTGAGCTCAGCCCAGAAACGAGACATATGAGTGAAGAGGTCTTCAAATGAATTCCTGGCCCTAGTCAATCAGAGCTTCCCAGATGAGGCCCTAGACACCACAGAGCAGGGGCAATCATGCTCAGCCTGATCTCCTGACCCACAGAATCTAGGAGCCTAATAAAACTAAGTTGGAGTAATTTCTTATGCACGAGTAATGAACAGCAACAGTTAATAAACAGTCCAAAAAAATAAATAACTACTATGATTTCACTTCCTGATCCTAGGAAGATGGACCAGCCAGAGAAGAGTCTCAGTGAATTAGTTTAATCTAATTCTGGCCTGGTATGGTGAAATACACTCGTTTTAGAACTGCAGCTCCCATAGTTGGAGATTTGAGAGAATACATTGCTTCTAGTTCAATGAGAAACTGAAAAAAATAAGTACCCTTCCCTCCATGTTGAAAATTTTACCACTAAAGGAGTTATCCACATGGCCTCGTGCTAGATTTATAATCCTACAGCCTAAATGTTCGGGAGGTTAGATTAGACGGGATTAAACTCAGAGGGATGCTGGAAGCCCACCAAAATGTCTGTCTGCTCTCCTTCCTGCCCAGTTTGGTCCACTGTAAATAAAACTTGACAGGCTTTCTTAAATCAACTTAATAGCATGTAGCACAAGCGCTTTCAGATGCCCAGTAGCTAAACCACATCAGCTTTCTCAGGAAGCCTTCTAGCAAGAGGCGAAAATAATAACAGATACTGCCAAGAGGGCTGTATGCAAGAGAGCTGGTGGCCTTGAGTGACTCATGTCACAAGGCTCCATCTATCCATACTGGAAGGTCAAAAGTGGGAAGGAGCTGGACCTTTCATAGCCAGACTCAGGCCTCGGGCTTATGTGTGAAAGCCAGATGCTGTCATGTTGGAAGCAGATGAGAACACAGTTCTAATCGATCTGGAATCCTGATTAATTCCAGGTGGACCTCCCAGCAGCCTGGGGGAGCTGGTAGCTCAGAGCCCTCACAGGGTTTCATTACTAGTGTCACACTAGGCTGTGCAGAGCCTATGGGGCCTCAGTGCTTTTCATTTGGATTTCAAATAGGAGCTTTTTTTTTTTTTTTCTGGCCAGAGTTTTACAGAAGCTTTCTTAAAGGCAATTTCTCAGATAAATCAAAGACTATAATGGGAAAAGGGAGGAAGACTAAGAAAAGTTGAGGAGAGCAAGGTCTCAGTAGAAGACCTCAAGGTTCCTAAGAGCAATTTGATTAAATATAGTGTTTATAACTCTCATGTGGGGATTACTGGATGTCCTTAACCTGTAAGTGTAGTTTTATGACCCAGCAGATGGCTATCGATGGTCCATGTCATTTGAGAGAGAAGAAAATGCATTACCAGAACCCCAAGTAGTGTTTGTAGTGGCTACGCTTCAGGGGCACAGCATGAGCGTGTAACCACGTTTTAGGAACACCTGCCCATTTTCCAGGCCTGTTTCTCCAGGCTCCTTGTCAACTCTGTGCATTTCCCCTCATCCTTCCAATCAACCCTTCTCTCAGTATAGGAGAGTTAGTTTCTGCTCCTTGCAGACAAGACCCTGAACTAACAAAAACCCTAAAAGAACAACCTTTACTGCCAAAGGTGCTTTTTTCTGTCTAGTAGGCCAAATGGGCAAAAATATATATTGTCGTGTAACTAGGAAAGTATCAATTGAGGGAAGATGGTAAAATGCCCCTCCATGTGGTTAAATTAGCCAATAAGGAAAAACAGATGACTCCTTGTTCTCACCCTGGTCCTCAATTCAGGACCATAAAGTTTCACGAGGAGATGTGTCAACACCAAAACCAGATGCATTAATTCCCTTTATTTAAAAAACAAACCAAAAAAAAATAATAAGAAGAAAAAAGAATTCAAGGATAATAATGGTTGACTTAACGGTTTAGTTTTCATATACTTAGTACACTCACATTGTCAAGTATGTCACAAACCATGGTTGGTAAAAGTTTGCCATCTGAATTTATGTAATTAAAACTCATTTATCATGATACGCATTGAGGTACTTAGTAACATCAGGCTAAGGCCCCAACCCCCACACCCACCAAAAGTAAGGCCTTGAGTTAATATTCTTACCACCATCAGATAGAATTAAATTGCAAGTGCTCCCTGTTTTCCTAAAATATGTACTTCAGATATTATGACATGTAGCAAAATTCTATGGGGAAAAAAAAAATAGAAAATCAAACTTGGGATTCTGAATGTTGATTGAAATATGAGAAAATGATGTAATCATACATAAAAATCTATCAAGAGGTAAAAGGCACCTTCCTTCAATTTACATTTATATTAGTGAGTGGTGGTCAAATAGGACAGAATGGATTTGTTGGCTCAAGAAATAGAGGGGGTAAACCCTGCTATATACGTAAGATATGCTATCTTTAAATTTCCTTTTATCATAGCACCTGGTGCCACACTGCAGCAGTATGCTTGGCTGTGCTCTATCAGTGATCAAAACACAAAGGGTCCGGCTACTGTAATGCATATTACTTTATCTGCAAAAATAGACACTGATGCCTGATAATGAACCCCACCACCACTGTACCCCATTACCCCTGTAAAAACAGGCATAATTCCTCATCCTTCTTAAGGAGATGAATGGAATCCCAATTCACTAAATGGGATAAAAAGCTTTAAAAACGATCATCTTGAGGACAGACTTTTCTATGGCCCTACTCCCTGTTATCCTGGTACCCGGTAGCATTCTCTGCCAGGGGCAGCTCCGTGGGTTTATTCACTGACCAAAACTCTGTCGGCACAGGCACCCGAGATCACAGGACAACTTTTCCTTCTCAGGAACAGCTGGCTCCCAAACCTCCCAAAACCCAGAAGATTCCAATGACATTTTGGATAAAAAGATTAAAGAATACACTCTTCACTATGATATACGAGAGAAAAAAAATTCACTTACATAAAGATGGAAGAAGGAAAGGAAGGGAGTTAAAAGACTGGGCTGTAAGTGGCATTACATTTAAAATAAAAATTAAAGAAAAAAGATCACTACAAAGTAACATGTTTTTTACCCTAAGATTGAACAGGTAAATAGGTCGATGCTCTATTTACTTGTCCACAAGAATAGTTTCTCAGGAGCATTCTCCTGCCCTGTTCTCATTCACAGGGTTAAGGGGATAACTGCTTGGCTTGGTCTGTCCACACTCACTCCACGGCCTGAGGTTAATGCAGGCCCAGACGGAGAGCACACACAGAACCAGCTCTGTCCGTGTTCCCTTCTCCCACACGGCATGGTTTCTTACAGAGGCAAATGCCTGTCCCAGGAGAATCAGAACTTACCCACCATTACTCATAGGTAATTACAGAAATAAGGCAGATTTTAAAGCTCTAAAAATTCGAAGTCAACATTAATTTAGTTCTCATTACAACCAGCTAGTTATTAGATTTAGAGTAGGATTACATTTTTTTTTTCAAGTACGTACGTACTACACCCTAAATGGCTAAGCCATATACAATTCTGACACCAGATGGCTAAAACTCAATTCTGCAAGTATTTGTGTGCCTACTAGACATAAGAAAGTGACACTAGCTCATTCAAGAAAAAACAAAATTAATATTCACCTCATGAAATACCGGCTTTAATACTGATTCTATAAAATTATGATTTTAGGACATAATTTGACCTGCAGTATAATCAGATACTTGCTATAATATGGTTTATATTATAACAAGGATCACTGATAAATGTACAGTATGTGCTTCCAGTATGAAAAAGATTTGACATGTGACATATTCAAATATGATCTAATGATAAAGATTTGGGAGTTATATTAGCTTCACATACTGTTTCACTATTAGACCCATCTACCAAAACATGTACGTCCTTATTTGTAAAAGTAAGTTTTATGTATTGATATGTGATATATAAAGACATTCATAGACAAGCATTCATACATTCTTATCTCTGAAGTCTCGCTTTGTTTTGGAAGCCAGAATATGAATGAATTAAAGATTTGCTATTATTCTTCATCATTTTCTTGTGACCTGGGTATTTTTTCACTATCACTGAGGCTAAATAGATAAAAAGACAATGTTTGTTTCTGTTCACAGTTGGTACGAACAAAATGAGTAATATCAAAATCTTAAAGCAGTGACTACGGACAGGGAGGCAAATAAAGGGGCAGGAGGACCTTTTTCTCTGTTGACACAGATATCTTTGCAGCTTCCCAGCCCATGTGCAGGATTATGGATTGCTCTCTAGTGTGTTTGGCAGCTGGGGTAGTGAGTCCAATTAAGGAGGTAGAGTGGAGAAAACGGCTCCAAGATCCTGTCTAACTCAGAATTTCCTTCAGGAGAGTCACACTCAACTGGGCCCAAACATCACCTGAAACGAAATTCAGAATTGGGAGCACCAAATCCTTATCCTGGCACTGTCCCTTATCTGGCTATGTGACCATGAACAAAACAAGGCATTTGGAGTTTTCGTTTATTCTTCTATAACAGGGAGATACTACTATTTGTCTCTCAGATGTTCTTACAGAACCAAGTGATTTCACATGTGCACCTGGCACAGCCCCTGAGCTATAGCAGGTCTTCAATCAGTACTAGCCGGGTTCTACTTGAGAGGCTCCCAGGAGAGATGCGAGTTTGGAAGTCCCTCTGAGATCTGGATTTTAACCCAGCTGGGGTCTTAATCCAGACGCATGTGGAATCAAATGGGATTGCCAGGATAAGGCACAACTTGGCTGAGGGTCCTACCGTGACCTGGAGCTCAAATTGCCTTCAATTACTTTTGTAATGTCTCACTTCAAAGTAGCCTCAGATGTCAGGCACGAACGAGGGGAGCTAACAGGTGCTCTTCCTGGCTATGTGACACTGCACACCACCACTAAGGGAAACTGGCTATTATTTCAGTTGTGATATATTGATATTTTGGAGCCAGAATCCTAGGTGTCATATTACCTATATATAATTGTTTCTTCTTTTGTAGTCATTTAATTTCCATTTTCAACAATCCATGTCCGTTGGTTTATTATTTTCCTGTGACAGGATCACCTGGTTAAGATTACAAACTGCTCAAATCAGTGTCTGTATATATTTGATAGGTTTTTCATAGCATCCAGCAAACCAACAATAATATGTATGATTTGAGGAAAGTTACTATGATGATGAAAGAGTTCATAAAATTTACATGGTGGATGCTCAAGTATCAACTATAATGAAAACCACATACATTTAACAAAACCTATTTTCAAATTTTGGCTATAGTCCATGTTCTCCAAAGGAAAATGAGTACTGCAAATAGTCTTTAACTTTCCTTGGAAATGAGACACCAACGAAAGCTTAATGCACCCATTTAAGATATTTAGACTACGCTCATTGCTTTTCCCTCAGTGACGTCTTAGAAAAGTAACGATTATACCCCTCAGGCCCTAGAATAAACGAAAAGGTTAAGTCATTCCATTCAACAATGTCCAAATAAGATGTTTGTGTGAGCCTTCTTTTTAAAACTAAAGAGTCTCCTACCTCCTTAAAGTTGTCAAATGCTGATAAAATGATTTCATGCCCGCCTCTGACAAGACAAACGGCTGCCAACAGTTCTAACACAAGGGCTTTTGTTCTGTCAAAACAAGAAGAAAAAAGAAAAACACAAATCAGTGAAAGTGACAAGACGAATCAGCTGTTCCTTGCCTCCAAAATGAATACGACAATAAAATATTTGTCCATGTATGTTTTTTAAACTTTTACTAACTAAAGTATAATCATATTAAAGTACATTTTTAAACCTTTACCTACATCTATATTTGTGATTTATCAAGGGTAGCAAAGTTGGAAAGCATGTTTCCCACTCCCCAAATTATTAGGTTGGTGTAAAAGTAATTGCAGTTTAAAAGGTTAAAAAATTATTGCAAAAACCATGATTACTTTTGCACCAACCTAATACAAATCACTCTGTAATGAAAATCGATTCTGGAAAGACTAGTCTTTTAGTCCTATCATCAGATGACTCAGCACAATCTGATTGAAAAATTTTTACTGATGAGTTAAAGACAATAGGCAACTTGGGGATATTGAGGAAAACAACCCATTGGTTAAATATTTTCTCTGGTTTTAGAGTCAGAGATAAAACATTTGCCAAAAGAGTTCAAAATTAACTGAAATTAATGTCCTACATTTCAAATCTGCTAATTTGCACATGGCCCCTACAAATTCTTTATGACAATGCTAGTTTCTATCCTTTCTTCTTCCTATTCAGGAGATCTGAAAGGAGCTGGATTACAGCTCTGCTAACACAAGAATATTTTCTCTGACTCAAAAAAACTCATGTGAAATATTTTTAGAAGGAGAACCTAGAGATACATTCCAAGTTTTCAAATACAACGTCAAGGACAGCATTGTTTCTTCATCATAAGATCACTTTAGTATTTAATCTTTTTTCTGGAATAAAAGCTATTACCAACCTCTAAACAAAGACTGTTCTGATAATCTACAATGTCAATTGTCTTAAGAAAAATGAATAATGACTTCCCTGTAGTGGAAAGCAGGGATAGAATAGCATGACTACTTCGGATTCTAGCAAATTAAGGAAGCAATCACAAAGTTGAAAAAGCTTTAATCAGGGGAATTTTGAAATAATAATGTCAACATCTAAATAGGACTTCATGGTTTGCATTGCATTCCAAATCAGAAAGGATCTAATTTATAATCAGATTTTTTGTTATTGAATTAACAGATTTCAGCTACACAGTCTATACAGAGATATCTGAATAACACATGTGAAATGCAGAATGCCTCACAAGAACGGAAAACACTTTAGAATGACTAAAAGAAACTGATAAGACAGGCTTCTAGAAGTAATCTGTGATGTGTATTATATATATGGCACTGGCATTTACAGAAAAGTGAGTATAAAACGAAATCTGCATATACAATTATTTTTTTGTGTTTCTTCTTTTTGGTACTAAAAGCTACATATGTAAATGTTGCAAGTGAAGTGTGGACAAGGGATAATGGTTTTAGATAGATTTTGGCAATAGTTGGTGTAGCTAAGTGTGTATCAGTCCTGGCAATCTGGCATCCTCATGCCTCCCTACCATATTTGGCTAAATTTGCAAGGATGCTGAGAACTTGGCCTCGAAAGGAATAAAAGCTTAAAGAAAGGGTGAAGAAGGACTAGCGTTGTCACCAGTTGCTCAACTCTGCCACATGTAAGAATATACCTTAGCTGATCTACATACAAAGCCAAGGAGTCTACTGGCAATCTCATTTCACAGAGTCGCACTTGCGAGTTTCCAAACTCTAACTTGGTTAAGTGTCAACTAGCTCTCTTCTTTCTCTAGTTAGATTCACACTTGTACGTTACAAATCAAACTCACCTTGGATTCTTGTTGTTCAAGCTTAGTGCAATCTCATTGACAGCATGTGGATGAGACATGACCATGTTGAAACCATACTGAAATTAATGTGGGAAAAACAAAGCATTAGGAGTCAACTTAGGGGACAGTCAATGTTGATTAAAAACAAAAACCTGAAGTTTTTTTCTTCTTTTTTTTTTTTAGCTTATAAGACATTTATTTCTCATAGGTCTGGAGGCTGGGAAGTCGAGGAAGAGGGTGCCAACAGATAAGATGTTTGGTGAAAGCCCTCTTCTGGGTTGAGGATGCTGAGTTTAGTGTCCTCAGTTGGTGGAAGGGGGAAAACATGAAGTTTCTACCTAATGTCATTTTTACCATCATAAATGCATTTATGTGTCTAGTACATCAGTGTCTAAATGTATTTTCCAGAAAAACTCCAGGAATGATGTTACTATCAAGGGAGCCTATTTCCATTCTTTATGAATGAACTATGTGTTTCTCTTTATTAAAATGGTGAAAAGGCTCCAATCCAGCCCAGTGATTCTCAATCTTGGCT